>NW_027361839.1:1020000-1117500 GCF_039654945.1 Dendrobates tinctorius
CTAGTAATTTGATCTGGATACGCTGAGGGAATGGAAGCCAGTGAAGAGATTTGCAGATTAGAGAGATGAATTAGTCGGGCAGCAGAGTTGAGGATGGACTGGAGAAGTGCGAGGGTGTTAGGGAGACCACAGAAAAGGATGTTGCAGTAGTCGAGGCGGTAGATGATGAGGGCGTGCACAAGCATTTTAGTAGATTGAGGGTTAAGGAAAGGATCTGATGTCTAAGAAATGTTGTGTTCCTTCTCCTGACTACTTTCCACACTGAGATCCTTTGCTGTGTTGTCAGCTGTTTATAGATCAGAAAATGTCAGGAAAATCCTCTTGGGACAGCGACCCTTTCTCTGGGGTTAATCAGAATCGTTGTACGTGACGGCAGCTGAGCGCTGACTACTATGTAACATGGGGGAAATGTGACCGGCTGATTCTGAGCACAATACCAGCTCTGAAAATTGTAGATTCACTCTGAAGGCATCAAAACTATGAATTAACACATGTGGAATTATATAATTAACAAAAAAGTGTGAAACAACTGAAAATATGTCTTATATTCTAGGTTCTTCAGAGTAGCCACCTTTTGCTTTGATTTCTGCTTTGCACACTCTTGGCATTCTCTTGATGAGCTTCAAGAGGTAGTCACCGGAAATGGTTTTCACTTCACAGGTGTGCCCTGTCAGGTTTAATAAGTGGGATTTCTTGCCTTATAAATGAGGTTGGGACCATCAGTTGCGTTGTGCAGAAGTCTGGTGGATACACAGGTGATAGTCCTACTGAACAGACTGTTAGCTGCTTTTTTCTTGCTATAATACAAATTCTAAGTAAAGAAAAACGTAAAGTAAAGAAAATCATTACTTTAAGAAATGAAGGTCAGTCTGAAAAATTGGGAAAACTTTGAAAGTGTCCCCAAGTGCATTGGCAAAAACCATCAAGCGCTACAAAGAAACTGGCTCACATGAGGACCGCCCCAGGAAAGGAAGACCAAGAGTCACCTCTGCTGCGGAGGATAAGTTCATCCGAGTCACCAGCCTCAGAAATCGCAGGTTAACAGCAGCTCAGATTAGAGGCCAGGTCAATGCCACACAGAGTTCTAGCAGCAGACACATCTCTACAACAACTGTTAAGAGGAGACTTTGTGCAGCAGGCCTTCATGATAAATAGCTGCTAGGAAACCACTTCTAAGGACAGGCAACAAGCAGAAGAGACTTGTTTGGGCTAAAGAACACAAGGAATGGACATTAGACCAGTGGAAATCTGTGCTTTGGTCTGATGAGTCCAAATTTGAGATCTTTGGTTCCAACCACCGTGTCTTTGTGCGACGCAGAAAAGGTGAACGGATGGACTCTACATGCCTGGTTCCCACCGTGAAGCATGGTGGAGGAGGTGTGATGGTGTGGGGGGGCTTTGCTGGTGACACTTGGGGATTTATTCAAAATTGAAGGCATACTGAACCAGCATGGCTACCACAGCATCTTGCAGCGGCATGCTATTCCATCCGGTTTGTGTTTAGTTGGACCATCATTTATTTTTCAACAGGACAATGACCCCAAACACACCTCCAGGCTGTGTAAGGGCTATCTGACCAAGAAGGAGAGTGATGGGGTGCTACGCCAGATGACCTGGCCTCCACAGTCACCAGACCTGAACCCAATTGAGATGGTTTGGGGTGAGCTGGACCGGAGAGTGAAGGCAAAAGGGCCAGCAAGTGCTAAGCATCTCTGGGAACTCCTTCAAGACTGTTGGAAAACCATTTCCGGTGACTACCTCTTGAAGCTCATCAAGGGAATGCCAAGAGTGTGCAAAGCAGTAATCAAAGCAAACGGTGGCTACTCTGAAGAACCTAGAATATAAGACATATTTTCAGTTGTTTCACACTTGTTTGTTAATTATATAATTCCACATGTGGTAATTCATAGTTTTGATACCTTCAGAGTGAATCTACAATTTTCATAGTCAGGAAAATAAAGAAAACTCTTTGAATGAGAAGGTGTGTCCAAACTTTTGGCCTGTATTGTGTGTGTATATATGTGTGTGTGTGTGTATATGTATCAAGCCACGCCCCGTCCACACGGCCCACGTTGTTAGTGCACACAGGTGGAGACACATTGACCTCCTGCAAAACTCACTAGCTGCGACGTCCCAGCCGCTGCGAGCTACAATCAGGGCCGCCGTCTTCCCAGTATCAGTGCGCGGCAGGCGCAGGCCACATCTAGCTCCATCGTGACTAGAATGGAGTTGCTCCTGTGAGGCATGACGTCACGGGAACGGGAGGAGTCTCGTGGATTACACCGCTGTGCTCATAACAGGAAGTTACTGTGCAGGTGTGAGGGGGGAATGAGAGTCGTGAGGGGGGGAATGAGGGGAGTGAGGGGGGAATGAGAGGAGTGAGGGGGGAATGAGAGGAGTGAGGGGGGAATGAGAGGAGTGAGGGGGGAATGAGAGGAGTGAGGGGGGAATGAGAGTCGTGAGGGGGGGAATGAGGGGAGTGAGGGGGGAATGAGAAGAGGGGGGGAATGAGAGGAGTGAGGGGGGAATGAGAGTCGTGAGGGGGGGAATGAGGGGAGTGAGGGGGGAATGAGAAGAGGGGGGGAATGAGAGGAGTGAGGGGGGAATGAGAGGAGTGAGGGGGGAATGAGAGGAGTGAGGGGGGAATGAGAAGAGTGAGGGGGGAATGAGAGGAGAGGGGGGGAATGAGAAGAGTGAGGGGGGGAATGAGAGGAGTGAGGGGGGGAATGAGAGGAGGGGGGGAATGAGAGGAGGGGGGGAATGAGAGGAGTGAGGGGGGAATGAGAGGAGTGAGGGGGGGAATGAGAGGAGGGGGGGAATGAGAGGAGTGAGGGGGGGAATGAGAGGAGGGGGGGAATGAGAAGAGTGGGGGAATGAGAGGAGTGAGGGGGGAATGAGAAGAGGGGGGGAATGAGAGGAGTAGGGGGGGAATGAGAGGAGTGAGGGGGGGAATGAGAAGAGGGGGGGAATGAGAGGAGTGAGGGGGGAATGAGAGTCGTGAGGGGGGGAATGAGGGGAGTGAGGGGGGAATGAGAGGAGTGAGGGGGGAATGAGAGGAGTGAGGGGGGAATGAGAGGAGTGAGGGGGGAATGAGAGTCGTGAGGGGGGGAATGAGGGGAGTGAGGGGGGAATGAGAAGAGGGGGGGAATGAGAGGAGTGAGGGGGGAATGAGAGGAGTGAGGGGGGAATGAGAGGAGTGAGGGGGGAATGAGAAGAGTGAGGGGGGAATGAGAGGAGAGGGGGGAATGAGAGGAGAGGGGGGAATGAGAGGAGTGAGGGGGGGAATGAGAGGAGTGAGGGGGGGAATGAGAGGAGTGAGGGGGGAATGAGAGGAGTGAGGGGGGAATGAGAAGAGTGGGGGAATGAGAGGAGTGAGGGGGGAATGAGAAGAGGGGGGGAATGAGAGGAGTAGGGGGGGAATGAGAGGAGTGAGGGGGGAATGAGAAGAGGGGGGGAATGAGAGGAGTGAGGGGGGGAATGAGAAGAGAGGGGGGGAATGAGAAGAGAGGGGGGGAATGAGAGGAGTGGGGGGGGAATGAGAAGAGTGAGGGGGGGAATGAGAGGAGTGTGGGGGGGAATGAGAGGAGTGAGGGGGGGAATGAGAGGAGTGAGGGGGGGAATGAGAGGAGGGGGGGAATGAGAGGAGTGAGGGGGGAATGAGAGGAGTGGGGGGGAATGAGAGGAGTGGGGGGAATGAGAAGAGTGAGGGGGGGAATGAGAGGAGTGTGGGGGGGGATGAGAGGAGGGGGGGAATGAGAGGAGTGAGGGGGGGAATGAGAAGAGTGAGGGGGGGAATGAGAAGAGTGAGGGGGGGAATGAGAAGAGTGAGGGGGGGAATGAGAAGAGTGAGGGGGGGAATGAGAAGAGTGAGGGGGGGAATGAGAAGAGTGAGGGGGGGAATGAGAAGAGTGAGGGGGGGAATGAGAAGAGTGAGGGGGGGAATGAGAAGAGTGAGGGGGGAATGAGAAGAGTGGGGGGGAATGAGAGGAGTGAGCGGGGGGAATGAGAGGAGTGAGGGGGGGATGAGAGGAGTGAGGGGGGGATGAGAGGAGTGAGGGGGGGATGAGAGGAGTGAGGGGGGGATGAGAGGAGTGAGGGGGGGATGAGAGGAGTGAGGGGGGGGATGAGAGGAGTGAGGGGGGGATGAGAGGAGTGAGGGGGGGATGAGAGGAGTGAGGGGGGGATGAGAGGAGTGAGGGGGGGAAGAGAGGAGTGAGGGGGGGGAATGAGAGGAGTGAGGGGGGGGAATGAGAGGAGTGAGGGGGGGGATGAGAGGAGTGAGGGGGGGGATGAGAGGAGTGAGGGGGGGGATGAGAGGAGTGAGGGGGGGATGAGAGGAGTGAGGGGGGGAAGAGAGGAGTGAGGGGGGGGAATGAGAGGAGTGAGGGGGGGGATGAGAGGAGTGAGGGGGGGGATGAGAGGAGTGAGGGGGGGGAATGAGAGGAGTGAGGGGGGGGAAGAGAGGAGTGAGGGGGGGAAGAGAGGAGTGAGGGGGGGAAGAGAGGAGTGAGGGGGGGGATGAGAGGAGTGAGGGGGGGGATGAGAGGAGTGAGGGGGGGATGAGAGGAGTGAGGGGGGGGATGAGAGGAGTGAGGGGGGGGAATGAGAGGAGTGAGGTGCTGCTCCAGTATGGGGCTATGTATAGAGAAGAGTGAGGCGCTGCAGGTGGAGGCTGTGTATAAGGCCACAGTCACACAGTCAGTATTTGGTCTGTATTTTAGCTCAGTGTTTATAAACCAAAACCATAAGTGGGAGAAAAATACAGAAGTGGTGACGTGTTTCTAATATACTTTTCCTCTGATTGTTTTACTCCAAGTTTTAGCTTACAAATACTGAGGTAAAAATACTGACCAAATAACGTGTGAAGACGTCTAAAGGAGAAAAGTGAGGTGCTGCAGAAGTGTTTCCAATTGTATATGGAAGAGGAGTGTGAGGTGCTGCCGGAGGAGGCGACTATAAAGGAGGAAAGCTGTGCTGCAGAAAAATGCTGTGTATAAAGGAGGAGCATGAGGTGCAGGAGGAGGCTGTGTATAAAGGAGGAGCGTGAGGTGCAGGAGGAGGCTGTATAAAGGAGGAGCGTGAGGTGCAGGAGGAGGCTGTGTATAAAGGAGGAGCGTGAGGTGCAGGAGGAGGCAGTGTAAAAACCTACAGATGACTACCCATTCCTGCTACTACATGTGGGGACAAATGACACCGCAAGAAACGACCTGGAAACCATCTGCAGTGACTTTGAAAACTTAGGTGTGAAAGAACTGGGCGCGCAGGTGGTCTTCTCTTCCATCCTCCCAGTGGATGGCCATGGAACAAGAAGGTGGAATAAGATTCTGCAGGTGAACAACTGGCTACGTCAATGGTGCCGTCAGCAACGATTTGGATTTCTGAATCACGGAGTGAATTGCCTATACGATGGACTACTTGCTAGAGATGGGGTGCACCTTACGAAGACTGGAAAACAAGTATTTGGAAGTCGCCTTGCTACTCTCATCAGGAGAGCTTTACACTAGAACAACATGGGAAGGGAAGCACAAGACCAGAAAAAGCCATACACCTGACAAATGCTATTGAGAACTCTGCTATTAGAAGTGGGAGGAAAGAACAAAGACAAAGGAATCTAAATAATAAAAATATTGGAGAAAGAGAAACCAATCACAAACTAAAATGTTTCTATACTAATGCACAAAGCATGGGCAACAAACAAGGAGAATTGGAACTACTAACACAGGAGAAGAAATATGATGTCATTGGAATCACTGAAACTTGGTGGGACAATACACATGATTGGAATACAAGGCTAGAAGGATACAACTTATACGCTAGAAACAGACTTGATAAACGAGGAGGAGGTGTCGCATTGTATGTTAGAAACGCGTATATCTGCACAGAGATTGAAGCTTCAGAGACTGGGAGTTCTGTGGAAACTGTTTGGGTAAGAATACAAGGACAGAACAATGGAAAGGACACCATTGTAGGCATTTACTATAGGCCGCCTGTGCAAGCTGAAGATATGGATGAACTCTTTATGCATCAAATGTGAAAAAGACTTGGGTATACTAATAGATCACAGACTGTACATGAGTCAACAGTGTGATGCAGCAGCAAAAAAGGCAAATGCAATTCTAGAATGTATTAACAGAAGCATACAGTCTAGATCACGTGAAGTTATTATTGCCCTCTACTCCTCATCTGGACTTAATAGCTGTCTACAAATATCTAAAGGGCTGTCACATTGTAGAAGGATCATCTTTATTCTCATTTGCACAAGGAAAGACTAGAAGCAATGGGATGAAACTGGATGGGAAGAGACACAGATTAGATATTAGAAAAAACTTTTTGACAGAGTGATCAATGAGTGGAACAGGCTGCCACGAGAGGTGGTGAGTTCTCCTTCAATAGAAGTCTTCAAACAGATGTTGGACAGATATCTGCCTGAGATGATTTAGTGAATCCTGCTTTGAGCAGGGGGTTGGACTAGATGGCCCAGGAGGTCCCTTACAACTCTACGATTCTATAATTCTAAAAAGTAGGAGCGTGTGGTGCAGGAGGAGGCTGTGTAAAAAGCAGTATCATGAGGTGCAGGAGGAGGCTGTGTAAAAAGGAGGAGCGTGAGGTGCAGGAGGAGGCTGTGTATAAAGGAGGAGCGTGAGGTGCAGGAGGAGGCTGTGTAAAAAGGAGGAGCGTGAGGTGCAGGAGGAGGCTGTGTATAAAGGAGGAGCGTGAGGTGCAGGAGGAGGCTGTGTATAAAGGAGGATCGTGAGGTGCAGGAGGTTGTGTATAAAGGAGGAGTGTGAGGTGCAGGATTAGGCTGTGTAAAAAGCAGGAGCGTGAGGTGCAGGAGGAGGCTGTATAAAGGAGGAGCGTGAGGTGCAGGAGGAGGCTGTGTATAAAGGAGGAGCGTGAGGTGCGGGAGGAGGCTGTGTAAAAAGAAGTAGCCTGAGGTGCAGGAGGAATAAGGCTCCTTAACTGCCACTGTTAAAAGTCGTATCGGCAGTTGTTAAGAGGTTAATATTGTGTTTAAAAAAAAAATTGCTTCAACAAAATGGTGCCGGTTGTGTTCCGTCTAATAGTGCGGGAGCGTTGCTATGTTCAACAGCGACAATTTGTGCAATATAATCATTATAATTTGTTATAACTAGTCACAGGTAGTTACTATGCAACGCCAGCTCTATATATATATATATTTGTAATCAGGAATGGTCACACATACCTTCATCCAGGATCCAGGAACTCATTAATAGCTACAGGAAGCGACTAGAGGCTGTTATTTTTGCAAAAGGAGGATCTACGAAATATTAATGTCACTTTTATGTTGAGGTGCCCATACTTTTGCACCGGTCAAATTTTGTTTAAATGCAGATTGCACATTTTCTGTTAGTACAATAAACCTCATTTGAATCCAGAAATATAACTGAGTCCATCAGTTATTAGATATATGAAACTGAAATTGCTGTTGCAAAAACCAAAATTGTTATAAAGAGAAAAGGTTAACATTAATAGGGGTGCCCAAACTTTAACATATGACTGTATATATATACAGTTGTGGCAAAAATTAAGAGGCCACTGCTAAAGTTTCATTTTGTCTGATTTTTCTCTTTAGGCCGGGGTCACACATGAGAAACTCGCGTAGTCTCGCATCTCAATACCCGGCACTCGGACCGGCGCGTGCGGCTCCATGTATTTCTATACAGTTGAGCGCTCCGGTCCCCGGTGCCGGGTATTGAGATGCGAGACTACGCGAGTTTCTCCCATGTGTGACCCCGGCCTTATAGGTATATTTGTGAAATATATATAAAGTGTAAATTGCTCTTTTATTCTATAAACTTCCAAGCACTGAGTTTTGAATGGTCAATTGTGGCCGTTTACCACTAGACAAAGAAGTGATTCCATCTCAGGAATATGAGGTTACAAATATTTCTTTATTAGTGAAGAATAAGCATTGATAGTAATACTGTGTGTATCATCGTTATCTTTTTATTCTTCATTAATAATACATATCTTTACCCTCACATTCCGGAGTTGGAATCACGTCTTTGTCTAGGGGTAAACACCCACAATCGACAGTCTTAGATGTATGTGTTTTGCAGTGTCGTCTGACATCTATTGAACCTTTTGCACATATAGAAATTATAATATATGTGTGTATATTTTTTTTCCACTACACAGTGTATTGAAAAAGTATTCACCCCCTTAGCTTTTGACCTGTTTTATATATTTTTGTATCTGATTTGTGTGTGAGGCATCAGCACTGAACAGTATAAGATGGTGAAGTGGGAAAAATATCGGCATAAATTAAATTTATGGACTCAAATAACTAAAAATTGTCACGTGCATATGTAATCATCCCTTTTGCTATGAAGCCTTTAAAAATTTCTGGTACAAGCATTTCCCTTCATATGTCCTGTGCTTAGTGACAGGACGTACCCCTGTGTATAATCTAAGTGTCACGTGTCTGTCAGTATATACACTTTACCTTCTCTGAAAGGCCACAGAGGCTGCAGCACCATTAACAAGAGGCACCAAAAACCAAACACCATGAACACCAATGAGATCTCCAGGCGCCACCGTGAAGTCCGTGGAGATCTCCAGGCGCCACCGTGAAGTCCGTGGAGATCTCCAGGCGCCACCGTGAAGTCCGTGGAGATCTCCAGGCGCCACCGTGAAGTCCGTGGAGATCTCCAGGCGCCACCGTGAAGTCCGTGGAGATCTCCAGGCGCCACCGTGAAGTCCGTGGAGATCTCCAGACGCCACCGTGAAGTCCGTGGAGATCTCCAGACGCCACCGTGAAGTCCGTGGAGATCTCCAGACGCCACCGTGAAGTCCGTGGAGATCTCCAGACGCCACCGTGAAGTCCGTGGAGATCTCCAGACGCCACCGTGAAGTCCGTGGAGATCTCCAGACGCCACCGTGAAGTCCGTGGAGATCTCCAGGCGCCACCGTGAAGTCCGTGGAGATCTCCAGGCGCCACCGTGAAGTCCGTGGAGATCTCCAGGCGCCACCGTGAAGTCCGTGGAGATCTCCAGGCGCCACCGTGAAGTCCGTGGAGATCTCCAGGCGCCACCGTGAAGTCCGTGGAGATCTCCAGGCGCCACCGTGAAGTCCGTGGAGATCTCCAGGCGCCACCGTGAAGTCCGTGGAGATCTCCAGGCGCCACCGTGAAGTCCGTGGAGATCTCCAGGCGCCACCGTGAAGTCCGTGGAGATCTCCAGGCGCCACCGTGAAGTCCGTGGAGATCTCCAGGCGCCACCGTGAAGTCCGTGGAGATCTCCAGACGCCACCGTGAAGTCCGTGGAGATCTCCAGGCGCCACCGTGAAGTCCGTGGAGATCTCCAGACGCCACCGTGAAGTCCGTGGAGATCTCCAGACGCCACCGTGAAGTCCGTGGAGATCTCCAGGCGCCACCGTGAAGTCCGTGGAGATCTCCAGGCGCCACCGTGAAGTCCGTGGAGATCTCCAGGCGCCACCGTGAAGTCCGTGGAGATCTCCAGGCGCCACCGTGAAGTCCGTGGAGATCTCCAGGCGCCACCGTGAAGTCCGTGGAGATCTCCATACGCCACCGTGAAGTCCGTGGAGATCTCCAGACGCCACCGTGGAGATCTCCAGATGCCACCGTGAAGTCCGTGGAGATCTCCAGACGCCACCGTGAAGTCCGTGGAGATCTCCAGACGCCACCGTGAAGTCCGTGGAGATCTCCAGACGCCACCGTGAAGTCCGTGGAGATCTCCAGGCGCCACCGTGAAGTCCGTGGAGATCTCCAGGCGCCACCGTGAAGTCCGTGGAGATCTCCAGGCGCCACCGTGAAGTCCGTGGAGATCTCCAGGCGCCACCGTGAAGTCCGTGGAGATCTCCAGGCGCCACCGTGAAGTCCGTGGAGATCTCCAGGCGCCACCGTGAAGTCCGTGGAGATCTCCAGGCGCCACCGTGAAGTCCGTGGAGATCTCCAGGCGCCACCGTGAAGTCCGTGGAGATCTCCAGGCGCCACCGTGAAGTCCGTGGAGATCTCCAGGCGCCACCGTGAAGTCCGTGGAGATCTCCAGGCGCCACCGTGAAGTCCGTGGAGATCTCCAGACGCCACCGTGAAGTCCGTGGAGATCTCCAGGCGCCACCGTGAAGTCCGTGGAGATCTCCAGACGCCACCGTGAAGTCCGTGGAGATCTCCAGACGCCACCGTGAAGTCCGTGGAGAGCTCTAAACAAGTCAGGGGCAAAGTTGTTGAGAAGTACAAGTCAGGGTTGGGTTAAAAAAAAATATATGTCTCTGATGATCCCCTGAAGCACCATCAAATCCATTATCCTCAAATAGAAACAACAAGGTAAACGCTATGTGGAAAACTGAAAGCGACTTGTAGCTGTAGTTACTGCAGAAGGAGGCTCCACAAACTACTGACTTTAGGGGAGTGAATAGTTTTGCACACTGATGTTTTCAGTCATTTTGTCCTATTTGTTGTTTGTTTCATAATAACAAGAAAACTCAATGTTCACAGTTGTCAACATGTTCTCTACATGAACTGATGCAAACACTCAAAACAGTAAAGTTTCCAGGTTGCAAGGTAGCAACTAACAAAACACAAAAAATGCCAAGGGGGTGAATACTTTCACAAGCCTACTTTGTATGTATCCCCACTAGTGATCCTGTATCATGCAGCCTCTCACACTGATCCCTCTGTAGGTATAGCATTCTGGCTGGATGTGGGGTCTTCCCTATTCTGCCCCATGGATCCTCTGGGTGCTCGCTCGTGTTTCGTGGATGCAGAGTCGTTACCCTGTTGGGCTGCTTCACCTGTGGGGGCCGTTCCCGATTCGTCCTTGTGGTCAGAGGACATTGAGTGTCATGCCATCTCCTCCCCATTCCCATGCAGAGAGGACATCAATCGGAAGGTGATATTGTGGTGAGTGAGCGCTGTGCTTGCCAGTCCGGTATTTACACTACAGCATGGGTTCCTGCCCACCTAGGGGCGCGTTTAGGGGCTTTCATGATAGTAAATGATAGGATATTGGTAGGATGGGTGGGAATTTGATGTCTGGTCCTCTTCACTGTCTCGGGGGTGGTCAGTATGTTCCACGTGTGATCTCTGCACCAATATTTCACAAGTTCTTCTGTGTCACCAGGACAGGGGATGTGGCGTTACTGAACTGCACCGCGGTGGTCAACACCAGCAACGAGACCCTCACTGACAAGAACCCAGTGTCGGACAGTATCTACCGCTACGCAGGGCCGGAGCTGCAGGAGGAGATGCAGAAGCTGAAAGGTGCAAAACCCCCTCCGCGCTAATCCCTTGCGGTCTGTGTATCCTACAGATGGTTGAGTGCTCGCTATCATCCTGTGCTCAGCCTCCATATTATGGGTCTCCAACAATGTCACTTAGAACTTCATGTTAATGTGCTCTCAACGAATCATCGTGCTTGTCCCCCCGATCACCGTCCTCGGCCCCCTCTCTCACCTTCATGATCACCGTCCTCGGCCCCCTCTCTCACCTTCCCGATCACCGTCCTCGGCCCCCTCTCTCACCTTCCCGATCACCGTCCTCGGCCCCCTCTCTCACCTTCCCGATCACCGTCCTCGGCCCCCTCTCACCTTCCCGATTACCGTCCTCGGTCCCCTCTGTCTCCCGATCCTCAGCCCCATTTCACTCGCTTCTCTCTCACCATCATTGGCCAACTCTCGCCTTCACGAATGCTGTCCTTAACCCCCTGTATCACACCGCCCTGATTACAATCCTCTATTTCCACTTTCTTGCCTTCCCCTGCCTCTATGTTCTCTACTTTCACCTCGCTGATCGCCGTCCTCGGGAACCCTCTCTAGCGCTCTCGGCGTCCCCTGCTTGCTCTCTTCTTCTCGATTGCTGTCCTCGGGCACCCTCACTTGCACTGTCGGCGTCCCCCGCTTGCTCTCTTCTCGATTGCCGTCCTCGGGCACCCTCACTAGCACTCTCGGCGTCCCCTGCTTGCTCTCTTCTTCTCGATTGCCGTCCTCGGGCACCCTCACTAGCACTCTCGGCGTCCCCTGCTTGCTCTCTTCTTCTCGATTGCCGTCCTCGGGCACCCTCACTAGCACTCTCGGCGTCCCCTACTTGCTCTCTTCTTCTCGATTGCCGTCCTCGGGCACCCTCACTAGCACTCTCGGCATCCCCTGCTTGCTCTCTTCTTCTCGATTGCCGTCCTCGGGCACCCTCACTAGCACTCTCGGCGTCCCCTGCTTGCTCTCACCCTCTTGATCGTGAATAGTGTGTATATCAAGCCCCGCCCACTCTACACGCAAAGCACTGTATAATAAATATCTAATATATATATTTTATAGGCACATCTTCACCACAACAGGTTACACTGCCTATCGTCCTTCTGTAAAGCTGGAAATAACACAATTTATTACCTTGCCGACACAGACCCCCTTCTGACACAGACTGCAGGAGGAGCCCAGAACCAGGAACTTCTCTCTGTCTGGCATGAAGCATCTCATTAACTTAAAACTTCAAACACAGATTAAAAAAAGAAACACAAGACAGATTTCTCCAACCCAGGAGTCATGTTAATCGGTGTAACAGCTCCAACCGGACAATGCCTGGTTCACATTACGCTTATTTATACAGCTACAACTAATGCCGCTCTAAATTAGTCCCCCTTTACAATTTCTTTTTAACCATAAACTTTTTAATAAATTTAACCCCTTCATGACTGGAGCTGTTTTCGTTCTCCGCTCCTCTTTCCAGAGCCATAACTTTTTTATTTTTCCGCCAATATAGCCATGTAAGGGCTTATTATTTGCGGGACGAGTTTTACTTTTGAATGACACCGTTGGTTTTACCATGTCGTGTACTCAAAAACGGGGACAAAATTCCAAGTGCGGTGACATTACAAAAAAAAAGTGCAACCCCACACTTGTTTTTTGTTTTGGCTTTTTTGCTAGGTTCACTAAATGCTAACACTGTCCTGCCATTATGATTCTCCAGGTCAGAACGAGATCATAGACACCAAACATGGCTAGGAACTCTCTAATCTAAGTGGTGAAAAAGAATTCCAAAGTTTGCTAAAAAAAAAAAAAAATAATAAATTGCGCTATTTTCTGAGACCCGTAGCGTCTCCATTTTTTGTGATCTCGGGTCGGGTTGGGTGAGGGCTTATTTTTTTCCGGGCCGAGCTGACGTTTTTATTGATACCACTGTTGTGCAGATATGATCTGTTGATCGCCCGTTGTTGCATTTTAATTCAATGTCGCGACGACCAAAAAAAGGTAATTCTGTAATTCTGGCGTTTTGATTTTTTCTCACTATGCCATTTAGCGATTGGGTTAATCCTTTTTTTTATTGATCGGGCGGTTCTGAATGTTTTTTTTTAATTTTTAAATACATTTTCTCTTTCGTCTCATTGGGGGACACAGGAACCGTGGGTGTGCTGCTGTCACTAGGAGGTTGACACTATGCATGAAAAAAATGTTAACTCCGCCTCCGCAGTATACACCCCTCCGACCGGCTGTAGGACAATCATTCAGTTTTGCTTAGTGTCAGCAGGAGGTGGACAGGGGTCTCTCGTAGACCCATGCCTACCTCAGTGTGCCGCGTTCCTTTTCAGGTAACCTTGGAGGGATACAGAGTAGAGCTGCTACATCTGTATTCCCACACCGGGGTCATGAGTGCGACGTGTACTGCCACCCCGTATCCTCATGAATCCCACGGGCAGGACCCTATCCCCTAACACAGGACTCGTGTTCAGGTGACCACTCCTGGTCCTGACCTTCATCTCCCATCACTCGCCCACCAGAGCCTGATGATCGAGAGAGACGCCCTGCAGATAAAGTTTGGGACAGCAATCTCTTCATGCAGGTAACCGGCCCCTGTTACGGGGTGAACCGGAGGTAAGAGGCTGCAGCGTTGTGTGATCTGCTCACCAGCCGCTCTGGCTGAGGTGACCGCTGTAGTCAGCACTCGGGCTTACAGCCCAGGGCTCTATTCTTAAGAGCCAACACTTACTTTCAAGCACGCGGTGCAGCGCGGTTCCAGCCTCCTCCCGAGGCAGCATTATGGCCCTGGGTTCCAGCAGGTGCCCAGCACGGCCGACGCCAGATTCCGGCTCCCAGCAGGCGCCGCCCCCGGCTTCCTCTTCCTGTACCAGCACCATCTTGGTGCTCCAGGAGGCCAGAGCAGGGCCCCGCTTCCGGGCAGGGATTCCACAAGACTTCTAGGCAGCGGCATGGCTGTTCACCTCGCGCTCTCTCTTTCCCTCATCAGCCTTCGGGTGGTAGCTGCAGTGGGGACACAGGTCGTGGGTATGTGAGTACTGCACTACATGTTGCTCCCTCACTCCGCTCTCTACCCCCGACGGTCGGCACCAGGTAAAGCCTGTCAGTATGCCCAAGGGGGAGCAGTCCCGCTCCTCCTCCTCATCAGCTTCAGTGACCCCGGTTGTATGTACCAAATGCAATGTCAGGCCTCCTTCAGGTCAGTCCTCGCCACTCTGCTCAGATTGCTGCAGACCTACGGTGTCACCTACGCTAGAGAGCAGGTGCAGCCCCCCCCGTTTTGCCTGTCAGAGCTCCCACATTACCCCTGGAGCAGGAGGAAGCCACCCTGCCTGCCGCCCAGGGGCCATCCATCGCCACGGGAGACAGCGGGTGTCCAGGATGGGGCCTCTTCCTTATCTAAATCCGTGGCCGACCTTACCAGGGTTTCACAGACCTTGGTAACGGTGCTTGACAGATTGCCACTTCAGACTCCAGTGAACACAGAAGCAGCAAAGGAGCCTCCTTTTGGGCCTTCTAGAGGCCGTAAAAGGTTTAGACAGGACCACCAATCCAGGTCCCCTTCTCACTCCATCTCACCGCCAGAATTCCTCTGGCCGTCTGCCTCCTCCCGGTCCTCATCCCCGGAATCAGGCGAGGCATTATCGGAGACACACTCAGAGGAGGGTTCTGAGTACGGGCCAGAACAGTCCCAGGGCGTCAAGGATATGGTTCTGGGCCTCATTGCCGCAGTCAATGAGACCTTTAGGCTAAGTGCACACGTACCGGAACTCTCGCGGAAATTACCGCGAGAATTCCGGAATTCCAGTCCGCGGGAAAATCGCATTTTAAATTCCCGCGATTTTCCCGCGGAAAAACTAGCATTTTGCAAGCGTATTTAGCTTGCAAAATGCTAGCGTTTTCCAAGCGATCTGGAGCATCGCTTGGAAAACTGATTGACAGGTTGGTCACACTCGTCAAACATAGTGTTTGACGAGTGTGACCAACTTTTTACTACTGAGGCTGCCTATGCAGCATCAGTAGTAAAAGATAGAATGTAAAAAAAAATAAAAAATAGTGTTATTCTTACCCTCCGACGTCCCGCGCATCCGTTCCCAGTAATCCTTATCGAAAATGCCCGCGATGACGTCAGTTCTCGCGGGATCGCGACGTCTCGCGGTCATTCGCGATGACGTCGCGCGAATGAGCGCGAGACTTCGCGATCCCGCGAGAAGGGACGTCATCGCGAGCATTTTCGCAAAGGACTACTGGGAACGAGAGCGTGAAGAGAAGCGGGAAGGCTGCGCGGGACGTCGGAGGGTGAGAATAACAATATTTTTTATTTTAAATTCTATTTTTTACAGGGATATGGTACCCAGAGCCCGGAGGACAGTCTCCTCTCCTCCGGACCGTGGGTACCATCCGCAAATGTTCTGCTTACTTTCCGCATGGTGGGCACAGCCACTTGCGGAAAGTAAGCGGAACAATGCATTCCTATGGGTGCGGGATCGCCGCGATTCCGCAAATTAATGAGCATGCTGCGGTTTTTACCGCGAAGCGATTCCGCCGCGATAAAAACCGCAGCATTAGTACAGCATTGCGGAATCCCATAGGAATGCATGGGATGCTGATTTTTCGCGTTTTCGCGGCAAAATCGCGCGGTTAAAACCGCCGCGGAAACGCGAAAAAAACGCCATGTGTGAACTCAGCCTTAACAGTGGGGACACCACATCAAAACCTAATGATCAGGCTTTTTCATTTAAGCGTCATAAGTCCCCCTCTAGGGTCTTCACCTCCCTCAAGGATTTTGAGGAAGTGTTGGCCAGGGAAAGGGAAAACCCAACCAGGCGGTTTCAGAGAGGAAGTAGTTTTGGGATTCTAGATCCCTTCCCTCCAGATTTCACCGCCATCTGCACCGCCTCCTCTTTGGTGGATCCACCAGTGTCCAGACTAGCTACCAATACAGTCCTCCAACTCGCCAGTGGGGCAGCCCTAAAAGATCCCAATGATAGGAGGATAGAATCCCTGGCAAAATCCACCTTTGAGGCAGCAGCCGCCACATTGTGTCCAGCCTTCGCCTCAGCCTGGGTAGCTAAGTCTGTTACAGAATGGGCCAAACAGCTTAGACAGGGCATATTGGCCAGGGCACCACCGGCGGAGTTCGCAGATCAAATCTCCCATGCCAGGAGGTATATGGTATCAGCAGCCCTGGATGCTGCGTTTTGCGCAGCTCAAGCATCCAGTAACATGGTAGCCGTCCGGCGGACGGTCTGACTAAAGGCTTGGCAGGCTGATTTGTCCTCAAAGAAATCACTGACCAATCTGCAGTTTCAGGGCACCCGGCTCTTTGGGTCAATGTTAGATCAAATCATTAAAGATGCAACGGGGGGTACAAGCTCCCTTCTCCCTCAGGCCAAGCCTCGTCGATATGTTTTCAAACGTAGGGCTCAGCCCTTTCGCCGTACCCCAGCGACAGGCACTTATGCTCAGGGCCCACAGAGGTCGCAAGCACCGAGAGATAGGAGGAAGGTATCATTTTGGGCCACCCCGTCATGGCATTCCCGCAGTTCCAATAGCAGAGCTACCAGGTCAGGGCCGGGCAGAGCCACTTCAGCGTGACGCCAGCAGGGAGTCCAACTCCCTTCCCAGTACCTCTCCTAGACTAGGAGGCCGCCTTCTCCTCTTCAGAGATGTCTGGCAGAGTTCAGTAGAGGATATCTGGGTAAAGGAGGCAGTATCAAGAGGATGCAAGATAGATTTCAACGTGCTTCCGCGAGATCGCTTCTTTCTATCACAACCACCAAAAGACGCTGCTATGGCTGTTCTGCGGCAATCGACTCTCTCCTCAAAGCAGGAGTAATCGTCCCCGTTCCCGAGCTGGAACGTTTTACCGGCTTTTACTCAAACCTGTTTTGTGATACCAAAAAAGGATGGCTCAGTTCGTCCCATACTAGACCTCAAAAGGCTAAACAGATGGGTCCGCGTATGCCATTTCAGGATGGAATCAATTCGTTCGGTAATTACGTCTATGGAGGATCAGAAATTCCTATGTTCCATAGATATCCGGGACGCCTATCTGCACGTCCCCATTTTTCAGGGACATCAAAGTTTTCTGCGTTTTGCTGTCCAAAAGCAGCATTTCCAGTTTGTGGCCCTGCCATTTGGGCTGGCAACAGCCCCCAGAATTTTTACAAAGATTATGGCAGCGATGGTAGCTATATTAAGGGTCAGAGGCATAATATTGGTACCATATCTCGACGATATTCTTGTCAAAGCGCCTTCCTTCGCTCAGGCCCAGGAAAATCTAGCGGTAGTTTTAAACACGTTGTCGCGGTTTGGTTGGATCATAAACAGGGAGAAATCTCACCTAACGCCAGCACAACGCCTAGAATTCTTAGGAATGGTAATCGACACCCGCCGCTCGAGGGTCTTTCTCCCAGAAAGAAAGTGGATTGCCCTCCAGCAGGGAATTCGCCCCTTCCTCCCTTACATTCAGACCAGGGAGTCCCTCAAGTGGTGGCTGACCTCTTTCATCTGGGACGGCCTTTTCCCCCTGTCCACTGGCAGGTAGTAACTATAGATGCCAGTCTCCTGGGCTGGGGTGCAGTATTCCATCACCTGACGGTCCAGGGACGATAGTGAGGCTTCTTGCCTCGACCATCAATCAACATTCTAGAACAGAGGGCGGTCTTTCTAGCACTCCTACATTGGGAAAGATACCTCAACAACAAGCCAGTCTGGATTCAAACGGACAATGCCACGGTGGTGGCATACATCAATCACCAAGGGGGAGCCAGGAGTCCCCGGGCACTGGCCGAGGTATCCAGAATCTTCAACTGGGCAGAAACTGCAATTCTGGTAATTTCGGCAGTTTACATTCCCGACACAGATAACACGGCCGCCAACTTCCTCAGTCGGGAGGGGCTCACGGCAGGAGAATGGTCCTTACACCAGGACGTGTTCCGTCAGATATGCCGGCAATGGGGGACTCCAGACGTAGACCTCCTGGCATCGTGGCAGAACAGAAGGGTCCTACAGTTTGTCTCAAGATACCGCGATCCTCTAGCAATAGGGGTCGATGCGCTGGTCATTCCCTGGACACAGTTCAGACTCCCTTACCTGTTCCCTCCCCTTCCTCTCCTGCCCAGACTGCTAAAGAAGATCAAGGCGGAAGGGGTGCCGGTCATATTGATCGCCCCGTACTGGCCCAGGAGGGCCTGGGTTGCAGAAATTCTCAATCTTCTCACAGGCACCCCTTGGAGACTCCCCGACAGACCAGATCTCCTGGCACAGGGGCCGTTTTACCACCCGAATTCTTGGTCGCTCAATTTGACTGCATGGCCGTTGAAACCACAATACTGAGAGCAGCGGGATTTTCGGACCGAGTCATTAATACAATGATCCAGGCTAGGATGCCATCCTCTTCCAGGGTCTATTATCGAGCCTGGAAGGCCTATTTTGGCTGGTGTGAGTTTTATCACATCACACCTATGCCCTCTTCCCTACCATCTGTCCTAGCCTTTCTCCAGGCAGGGTAAGATGGCGGTTTGGCCCTAAGTTCCTTGAAAGGCCAGGTATCTGCTCTCTCTATTCTTTTTCAAAAACGGCGTGAAAGTGCAATGAAGACTGCGCTTGCTTCTGGTGGAGTACAAGGTTCTTTATTCAGCCAACGCGTTTCCTGAGCCTACTGGCTCACTTCATCAGGGCAGATGAAGTGAGCCAGTAGGCTCAGGAAACGCGTTGGCTGAATAAAGAACCTTGTACTCCACCAGAAGCAAGCGCAGTCTTCATTGCACTTTCACGCCGTTTTTGCAAATTTGTCCTAGGACCCTGTGCAGACTTGCTGCTGCTTCTCATGCGTTTATGGGTGTTGTGACTTCCTCACAACCCCAATAGGTGAGCACCTTCCTTTTTCTCTGTTAATGTGTTTTTTTATACGGATTTTACACAGTGGATGCGCCCTGTATTTTTCCTTTCTATTCTTTTTCAAAGAAATTTAGCCTCACGCTTGCAGGTTAAGACCTTTCTGCAAGGAGTGGCACATGCGGCTCCTCCTTACAGATCCCCTGTGGCTCCATGGGATCTTAACTCGGTCTTGGAAGCCTTGACAGATTCACCCTTTGAACCCCTCCAGGAAGCTCCCACGTCTTTGTTGTCCTGGAAGGTGGTATTTCTCATAGCCATCACCTCTATTAGGCGGGTTTCAGAATTAGCGGCATTGTCCTGTTGCCCTCCATTCCTAATTATGCACCAGGACAAGGTTGTTTTGCGGCCTCCTCCTAACTTTCTTCCCAAGGTGGTATCAGCCTTCCACCTGAACGAGGATATAATCCTTCCGTCTTTTTGTCCCGCTCCAACCCATCCTCTGGAGCGTTCTTTGAATAAGCTAGACCTGTTCAAGGCGATAAGGATCTATCTGGCCAGGACCGCTGCCTTCAGGAAGGCGGACTCGCTGTTTGTTATCCCCAATGGGGTGAGAAGAGGCCTGCCGGCCTCTAAGGCAACAATTGCCTGCTGGATCAGAATGGCAATTCTGGAAGCCTACCAGGTGGACAGAGTGTCCCCTGCTGGGGTCAAGGCCCATTCAACCCGGGCAGTGGGCGCCTCCTGGGTGGTACACAACTGGGCATCAGCCATGCAGTTGTGCAAGGCAGCCACATGGTCGTCCGTTCATACCTATGCTTCAGCGGACGCCAGCCTAGGCAGAAGAATCCTGCAGGCGGCAGTGGTGAGTTCTCCGACCTGAAGGAAGTTTCTGTCTTTTCCCACCCCAGGGACTGCTTTTGGATGTCCCATGGTTCCTGTGTCCCCCATTGAGACGACCGAGTAAACAGAATTTTGGTTGCTTACCGTAAAATCTGTTTCTCAGAGTCTTCATTGGGGGACACAACGCCCTCCCATGATTTTGTTACTTGTAATGAATGTGTGATGACTTACATGATAATGTCTCCTCCTACTGCTTTTTCACTAACTGATGTCCTACAGCTGGTCGGAGGGGTGTATACTGCGGAGGCGGAGTTAACATTTTTTTCATGGCATAGTGTCAACCTCCAAGTGGCAGCAGCATACACCCACGGTTCCAGTGTCCCCCAATGAAGACTCTGAGAAACAGGTTTTATGGTAAGCAACCAAAATCCTGTTTTTTTTTTTTTTTTTGTTTTTTTTTACTTTTGGCATGCTTCAATAGTCTCCACAGGAGGCTAGAAGCCGCCATAGCGCGATCACCTCTGCTACATAGAGGTGATGCATAGATCACCTCTATGCAGCAGAATTACTGCATTACTATCTACCATCTACAACCATAGAGGTCTCGAGGGAGACCTCTGGTTGTGATGGCAATGCACCGATGACCCCCGATCACGTGACGGGAGTCAGCGATGCGCGTATTTCCGGCCGAGCACCGGAAGCTCTAGTTAAATGCCTGCCGTCAGCGTTTGACAGCAGGATTTAACTAGTTAATAGCCACGGGAGTAGTGCGATTCCATTTGCGCCTATTGCGGGCACATGTCATCTGTTTATAACCGCTGACATGTTGCGGCTTTGCGGTGGGCTCACCGCCGGAGCCCACCTCAAAGTGGGGGATACTTCCAGCTGACGTACTATTCCATCAGCTGGCAGTAAGGGGTTAAATAAAGTCATATTAACAGCCATTTAGCCTCTAGTCATTGTACGTTGTTAGACATTTCCTCAAAACATTAATCAGCTAAATATAATAATAACACAGGTCAACGAAAAAAAATTTTTTTTCTGGTGTCCAAAATATTTTAATGAATTTGGGGTATTTTTGGGGTGCTGATTCTGAATATGTCATCAGTTTTGCCAGATTGGCTCAAGTTTTTGAGATTTTTGGTATCTTATTTATAGCACTTGTTGGTAAATGCGACGCATCATCTCATTAATTTCTTTGGATTAGTACTTGAACTGAGCAGTTCTCAATATAGTTTTGTGTTAATTAGTGTTCTAAAAGTTTGTTCATAGCTTGATTTTTGCACTAACTTTATGTTGTTGTCTGTTTTCCAGTGAAAAGCATGAACTCATCATGAAGAAGTTGTCTTAACGATCCAGACTCATTCTGTTACATTTGTGGTGAATATACACTGCCAAAACATAGAAGAAACATAACACACTTCGTAAAAAAAGTGTATTTTGCCTATTTTGGGGTTATGCTTGGGGACCAAGACAAGTTTTGGGCACCACACATAGTGTGCAAAGCATGTATCGAATTATTACGAAAATGGAGCAAAGGACAAAGAAAAAGCTTCAAATTTGGTGTTCCAATGGTGTGGAGAGAGCCAAAAAATCATCATGATGACTGTTATTTCTGTGCAGTGCAAGTGCAAGGATTCAATAAGCATAAGAAACGAAAATGGGAGTAACATGGAATCTGCAAGAAGGCCTGTCCCTCATTGTGAAGATGTGCCTGTACCTGTGTTTACCATAAATAACAGTCATCATGATGATTTTTTGGCTCTCTCCACACCATTGGAACACCAAATTTTAAGCTTTTTCTTTGTCCTTTGCTCCATTTTCGTAATAATTCGATACATGCTTTGCACACTATGTGTGGTGCCCAAAACTTGTCTTGGTCCCCAAGCATAACCCCAAAATAGGCAAAATACACTTTTTTTACGAAGTGTGTTATGTTTCTTCTATGTTTTGGCAGTGTATATTCACCACAAATGTAACAGAATGAGTCTGGATCGTTAAGACAACTTCTTCATGATGAGTTCATGCTTTTCACTGGAAAACAGACAACAACATAAAGTTAGTGCAAAAATCAAGCTATGAACAAACTTTTAGAACACTAATTAACACAAAACTATATTGAGAACTGCTCAGTTCAAGTACTAATCCAAAGAAATTAATGAGATGATGCGTCGCATTTACCAACAAGTGCTATAAATAAGATACCAAAAATCTCAAAAACTTGAGCCAATCTGGCAAAACTGATGACATATTCAGAATCAGCACCCCAAAAATACCCTAAATTCGATGAAATATCTTTGGCACCAAAAATGCTGTTGACCAGTGTAATACAATAAATAGTAGCGCTAAAGTGCATAAGAGGTCCGGCAACAAGGAGACGGTGGTCACCACCGTGTCCGTGTAAAGTTCTAGATGGTGTAAATATAATGTGCGCTCAGATGCCCTTACAGATATAAATAAGAGTAGCTTAAAATAATGAACAAAAGAGCCAACGTGTCTCTAGGATAAATCTGACATCCACAATTTAGAAGTAAACAGTAACGCCTCCAGACACAAGGCTCGTACAATACTGTCCGGGAAATGTTATAGTGCCATAGTGCCTCCACAAGAAAAGGCCACATGGAGCTTATAAAAGGGGGGGATCCACCAGGGAGAATGGCCTATAAGTGACCATGGTGAGGCAAATTCTTCTTAGTGATCCATTTGTTGTAGAAAGAGCGGTGAATCTCCAGGATGACTCAAAATCCGCAATCCAGGAGATGAAAACCGGTGGCTGATAGCAGCGCCGCCTCGCCGGAGGCAGCGACCGCTGAAGGGACTTGAATACCGATGAATGAAAAAAGTCCGTGACGTCATAGAACACGAGTTACCGCTGGGCTGCAGCCGCTACGGAGCAGCGGACCGACCAAAACACTTTCCAACGCGTTTCGGAGACGTCACGCTGGTCCTGTGCTGACGAGCACTAGCGTGCCGGTCTAACACAGCGAGTTTTTTTCATTCATGCCCGCTATCAGGTGTTACTAGCGCCACAGTCCACATGCCCACAACGGGGTCGATGCCCCTCGTTGCTAGAGATCAGCTTAGATGCTGGTCAGATGCTCGTCAGATTACCTAGCGGGGTCTTTTCTCCAAATTCTATAAGTCGCACTGTCTTGTGAAATGTCAAGACACATTTTCTTGTAGGCCACATGGTCCATAACCACTGGATTCTCACCCTTGTCCAAGGCCTTAATAATAATTTTTTCATTAGCAGCCGGGTCTTCAAGTGTTGTCCTCTCCTCTGGGGACAAGTTGGAGTGACGGTTATTTCTCTCCATACAGATCTTCTTCATGTCTCAATGCTGTAGTTTCCGTGCCTGGAGGCGGCATCTTACTCACAGGTCTAAGATTCGTAAGGGACCCTCACCCAATGGTCTGTGCCCCTCAACCAGATCAGCCAGTACCCTGACTGTCCGGAGGTCTTCTTCCGGGTCCCAGTGAGGCACACTCATTGAGGTATCAGGTGTTTTAAAGAATGTCGTCCACTTAAGTTTACGTGACAAGAGATTGATATCTTTGACCCATTCGCTAGTGGGAACAAATAATGACCGCAGCACAAGACCCCCTCCTCGCCCGATGATGGAGATATAAGGAAAGGTCGATAATCCCATTTTCATCATTTGAACAGGTTACCTCTGTAAGTTGGGAGGGCCTCCCAGTCATTCCCTCAGACCGTAGGGGACAATTCTCTTCTAAAAAAAAAAAAAGAGGAAGACGATGAGGATGAAGCTGATAAAGGGGCCAGGGACTGCCAAATGTTGTGATGCTGCATCCATCCAATGGCTTGAATTCCCCCCCGATAATTCCTGCGATCCTGCCACCCCCGGGATCCTGGGTTTATGCATCTTCCTCCGTATAGACGTGCCTCTGCCTCCTCCAGAATCGGCCCTGCCCCACTCGAAGAACGCCTGATCCGAGGAGATGTCGGTCTCTTGTACTGTTGTCTCCTGTAAGAAGGAAGATGTCCTCCTCGCCTCAGTCACCAGCGTCTCTAATGAACTGTTTACGGTCCCTAATTGATCCCTGGAGCTGCTCGATATTAATTTACAGAAGTTTTTCTCTTCTCACAAAATTCTTATCTGTTTTAGTCCTTCTGTAGCTCGTGTCAGATTCTCAGAGGTGATCGTAAATGTGTTTGTTTCCTCTTCTAACAATATATTCATTAATCTAATAGAGCTCTGTATTAGTTCTCGCTCCCATTTACCAAGCAGCTCCTGAGATCTGCTTCTCTTTGCCGGTATCAGGCGACCTAAGTCCCCTGAGAACAATCCGGTGTGTAATGTAATTCTCTGGTGACTGTATCTCCCACCAGGACCTCACATTGTCCCTATAACATACTGCTAGTTCCTGAAGTAAAGTCTAGAGATCAGAGGTCTTAGCTGTCCATAGTTCCTGCTCTGATCCTGAGCATGCCCCCTCTCTCGCACCTCCCTGATCACCGTCCTCTGTTCCCACTCTCTTGCCGTCCTCGGCCCTCTCTCTCGCACCTCCCTGATCACCGTCCTCTGTTCCCGCTCTCTTACTGTCCTCGGCCCCCTCTCTCGCACCTCCCTGATCACAGTCCTCTGTTCCCACTCTCTTGCCGTCCTCGGCCCCCTCTCTCGCACCTCCCTGATCACCGTCCTCTGTTCCCACTCTCTTGCCGTCCTCGGCCCCCTCTCTCGCACCTCCCTGATCACCGTCCTCTGTTCCCGCTCTCTTACTGTCCTCGGCCCCCTCTCTCGCACCTCCCTGATCACAGTCCTCTGTTCCCACTCTCTTGCCGTCCTCGGCCCTCTCTCTCGCACCTCCCTGATCACCGTCCTCTGTTCCCGCTCTCTTACTGTCCTCGGCCCCCTCTCTCGCACCTCCCTGATCACCGTCCTCTGTTCCCACTCTCTTGCCGTCCTCGGCCCCCTCTCTCGCACCTCCCTGATCACCGTCCTCTGTTCCTGCTCTCTTACTGTCCTCGGCCCCCTCTCTCGCACCTCCCTGATCACCGTCCTCTGTTCCCACTCTCTTGTCGTCCTCGGCCCCCTCTCTCGCACCTCCCTGATCACCGTCCTCTGTTCCCACTCTCTTGCCATCCTCGGCCCCCTCTCTCGCACCTCCCTGGTCACCGTCCTCTGTTCCCACTCTCTTGCCGTCCTCGGCCCCCTCTCTCGCACCTCCCTGATCACCGTCCTCTGTTCCCACTCTCTTGCCATCCTCGGCCCCCTCTCTCGCACCTCCCTGATCACCGTCCTCTGTTCCCACTCTCTTGCCGTCCTCGGCCCCCTCTCTCGCACCTCCCTGATCACCGTCCTCTGTTCCCACTCTCTTGCCATCCTCGGCCCCCTCTCTCGCACCTCCCTGATCACCGTCCTCTGTTCCCACTCTCTTGCCGTCCTCGGCCCCCTCTCTCGCACCTCCCTGATCACCGTCCTCTGTTCCCACTCTCTTGCCGTCCTCGACCCCCTCTCTCACACCTCTCTGATCACCGTCCTCTGTTCCCACTCTCTTGCCGTCCTCGACCCCCTCTCTCACACCTCTCTGATCACCGTCCTCTGTTCCCGCTGTCTTATTGTCCTCGTCCCCCTCTCTCGCACCTCCCTGATCACCGTCCTCTGTTCCTGCTGTCTTACTGTCCTCGTCCCCCTCTCTCGCACCTCCCTGATCACCGTCCTCTGTTCCTGCTGTCTTACTGTCCTCGTCCCCCTCTCTCGCACCTCCCTGATCACCGTCCTCTGTTCCTGCTGTCTTACCGTCCTCGGCCCCCTCTCTCGCACCTCCCTGATCATTGTCCTCTGTTCCCGCTGTCTTGCCATCCTTGGCCCCCTCTCACTTGCTGTTTCGACTTCCCCGCCCTGTTTTTTTTTTTCCCGATCACTGTCCTTGGCCCTCTTTCTCACACCTCCCTGATCACTGTCCTCTGCCCTCTATCTCGCACCTCCCTGATCACTGTCCTCTTTTCCTGCTGTCTTGCCATCTTCGGCCCCCTCTCACTCGCTGTCTCGGTGTCCCAGGCCTGCTCTCCTTTTCCCAATCACTGTCCTCGGCTCTCTCTCTCGCACCTCCCTGATCCTTATTACCGCTTGGTCACTTCTCCTCTCAGCAGTCACTCACAGAGCACTTGTCCCCATGTTTCCCGGCAGGCTGCAGGACGGGAGAGGCTAAGCTCACCAAGGGGTTTAACCTGGCCGCCCGCTATATCATCCACACTGTTGGTCCTAAGTACAAGAGCAGGTACCGCACGGCAGCCGAGAGCTCCCTGTACAGCTGCTACCGCAACGTCCTCCAGCTCGCCAGGTAATCACGTCCATGTGTTATTGTGCTAGCGCTTGCTGAGTACTGATTATGGGGGCTTCTGGGAAAGCAGGGCTCATTCTCATCACTATATGCTACCAGTATGGAGCACTGTCCGCTGGAACACTGCTGGAGTATGGGGCGTCTGCTGGGAACACAGTGCAGGGAAGAGCAGGCGGCAGAGAACTTATTGTGCCCTGGGATGCCATCCCCAGCGCTCGCTCCCCTCTCCTCCAGCGGACGCTCCCCTCTCCTCCAGCGGCTGCTACCCTCTCCTCCAGCGGCTGCTACCCTCTCCTCCAGCGCTTGCTCCCCTCTCCTCCAGCGCACGCTCCCCTCTCCTCCAGCGGACGCTCCCCTCTCCTCCAGCGGACGCTTCCCTCTCTTCCAGCGGACGCTCCCCTCTCCTCCAGCGGACGCTCCCCTCTCCTCCAGCGGACGCTCCCCTCTCCTCCAGCGGACGCTCCCCTCTCCTCCAGCGGACGCTCCCCTCTCCTCCAGCGGACGCTCCCCTCTCCTCCAGCGGACGCTCCCCTCTCCTCCAGCGGACGCTCCCCTCTCCTCCAGCGCTTGCTCCCCTCTCCTCCAGCGCTTGCTCCCCTCTCATCCAGCGCTTGCTCCCCTCTCCTCCAGCGCTCGCTCCCCTCTCCTCCAGCGCTCGCTCCCCTCTCCTCCAGCGCTCGCTCCCCTCTCCTCCAGCGCTCGCTCCCCTCTCCTCCAGCGGACGCTCCCCTCTCCAGCGCTCGCTCCCCTCTCCTCCAGCGCTCGCTCCCCTCTCCAGTGCAAATACAGGAGGGGTGTACTCATTTATGCTGAGCATGGTCTATACTACATGACCCCTCCTCAAGATGTACAGTGAGGATAATAAGTATTTGTTCCGCTGCTGATTCTGCAGTTTTCCCCCTTACACAGAATGGAGAGGTCGGTAATTGTTATCGTGTGAAGGGTTAAAACTAAAATCAGAGCTAAAGTTTCATTTTCTCCATTCCCTGAAGGTTTCGTTTCTCCATTTTTGTTGCTTTAAGATAAATTTTTTGTAATTGGGATGAAAAGTTCAGGCTGTCATGACACCAGACTGTTCCTCATCAGGTGCAAGACCCGGGGGTGTACTACTCTGAAGAATATGCCATTATACTACTTTCTATGACGGACACATATGCAGTTTCCGGTTTTCTTGTTATATTATTGGCTTATAAAATGAAATGATGCTATTGGTAGTTGAGAACTTTGCATAATTAGGCAAAATATTATAAAAGAAGTGACTAAAATAAAGGGGCTTAGTGATCTGCCTCGATCCTCCTGTACAGACACCCCCGTCTCCGTGTGGTCATTCCCAGAGTTGCTAGCAACGCCCCGTGGATTAATTTGGAAATCACTGGATCAACCGTGAAGGGTTAATTTAACCCTCTCCCTATCAATCGTAGGTGACTTCACCTGTGAGAGACAGAATCTAAAGGTAATATCCAGGAGATCACATTGTAGGATTGTAAAAATAATTTGCAATTTATAGCATGATATAAGGATTTGATACAATAGAAAAACTGAACTTGATATTTGGTGCAGAAACCTTTGTTTGCAGTTACAGAGGTCGGACGTTTCCTGTGGTTCTTCACCAGGTTTGCCCACACTGCAGCAGGGATTTTGGCCCCCTCCTCCATACAGATCTTCTCCAGATCTTTCAGGTTTCTGGGCTGTCACTGGGGAACATTGAGTTTCAGCTTCTCCAAAGATTTTCTGTTGGGTTCAGGTCTGGAGACTGGCTAGGCCATTCCAGGACCTGGAAATGCTTCTTACGGAGCCACTCCTTAGTTGCCCTGGCTGTGTGTTTCGGGTCATTGTCATGCGGGAAGACCCAGCCACGACCCATCTTTAATGCTCTTACCGAAGGAAGGAGGCTGTTGGCCAAAATCTCGAGATACATGACCCCATCCATCCTCCCTTCAATACGATGCAGTCTTCCTGTCCCCTTTCCAGAAAAGCACCCCCAAAGTATGATGTTTCCCCCACCATCCTTCACAGTTGGGATGGTGTTCTTGTGGTTGTACTCCTCCTTCTTCCTCCAAACATGGCGAGTGGAGTTGCTACTAAAAAGTTCTATTTTGTTCTCATCTGACCACATGACCTTCTCCCATGTCTCCTCTGGATCATCCAGATGGTCATTGGTGAACTTCAGATGGACCCGGACATGTGCTGGTGTGAGCAGGGGGACATTGTGTGTTCTGCAGGATTGTAATCCATGACGGCGTAGTGTGTTACTAATGGTAATGTTTGAGACTGTGGTCCCAGCTCTCTTCAGGTCAGTGACCAGGTCCTCCCGTGTAGTTCTGGTCTGATTCCTGACCTTTCTCAGAATCATCCTTACCTCACAAGGAGAGATCCTGCATGGAGCCGCAGACCGAGGAAGATTGACAATCCTCTTGTGTTTCTTCCATTTTCTAGTGCAGGTCTACAATTTTATCCCTGGTGTCCTTAGACAGCTCTTTGGTTTTGTCCATGGTGGACAGGTTGGAATGTGATTGAGTGTGCAGATCGGTGTCTGACCTCGTTACCTGTATAAAAAAACAGGAGCAATTAATCCAGGTAATGAGTGCGGAGTAGAAGGTCTGTGAGAGGCAGGATTCTTGCTGGTTTCGTCGGTGATCAAATACTTATTTCATGTAATAAAATGCAAATTATGTAACAATCCTACAATGTGATCTCCTGGATTTTATCTTTAGATTATGTCTCACAGGTGACGTGACCTACGATAACAATTACAGATCTCTCCATTCTTAGGTGGGAAAACTGCAAAATCGAAGGCGGAGCAAATACTTATTATCCTCACTGTATGCTTTATGTTCACCCTCCAGAGCTGCACTCACACTTCTGCTATGTAACTTTTGATCTGTCCCTCCTGTGTTGTTTCTTTTGCTCTTTTCTCCCTTGTGATTGTGCTGAGCTCCTGTCCCCAGCAGGGGGCGCTGTAGTCCAGGCCTTCATCCTCCTGTCTCTCTGCAGGGAGCAGGCCGTGTCCTCTGTGGGGTTGGCTGTTATCAGCACTCAGAAGAGATGCTACCCGCTGGAAGACGCCACACACATCGCCTTACGTGAGTCTGCTGCGAAGCGGTGCGCCCTGCCTATGTTGTGGGGCTGCGGAGCCGTGCGCCCTGCCTGTGGTGTGCGGCTGCGGAGCGGTGCGCCCTGCCTGTGGTGTGGGGCTGCGGAGCGATGCGCCCTGCCTGTGGTGTGCGGCTGCGGAGCGGTGCGCCCTGCCTGTGGTGTGGGGCTGCGGAGCGTTGCGCCCTGCCTGTGGTGTGGGGCTGCGGAGCGATGCGCCCTGCCTGTGGTGTGGGCTGCGGAGCGGTGCGCCCTGCCTGTGGTGTGGGGCTGCGAAGCGTTGCGCCCTGCCTGTGGTGTGGGGCTGCGGAGCGTTGCGCCCTGCCTGTGGTGTGGGGATGCGGAGCGTTGCGCCCTGCCTGTGGTGTGGGGCTGCGGAGCGTTGCGCCCTGCCTGTGGTGTGGGGCTGCGGAGCGTTGCGCCCTGCCTGTGGTGTGGGGCTGCGGAGCGTTGCGCCCTGCCTGTGGTGTGGGGCTGCGGAGCGTTGCGCCCTGCCTGTGGTGTGGGGCTGCGGAGCGTTGCGCCCTGCCTGTGGTGTGGGGCTGCGGAGCGTTGCGCCCTGCCTGTGGTGTGGGGCTGCGGAGCGTTGCGCCCTGCCTGTGGTGTGGGGCTGCGGAGCGTTGCGCCCTGCCTGTGGTGTGGGGCTGCGGAGCGTTGCGCCCTGCCTGTGGTGTGGGGCTGCGGAGCGGTGCGCCCTGCCTGTGGTGTGGGGCTGCGGAGCGGTGCGCCCTGCCTGTGGTGTGGGGCTGCGGAGCGGTGCGCCCTGCCTGTGGTGTGGGGCTGCGGAGCGGTGCGCCCTGCCTGTGGTGTGGGGCTGCGGAGCGGTGCGCCCTGCCTGTGGTGTGGGGCTGCGGAGCGGTGCGCCCTGCCTGTGGTGTGGGGCTGCGGAGCGGTGCGCCCTGCCTGTGGTGCGGGGCTGCGGAGCGTTGCGCCCTGCCTGTGGTGCGGGGCTGCGGAGCGGTGCGCCCTGCCTGTGGTGCGGGGCTGCGGAGCGGTGCGCCCTGCCTGTGGTGCGGGGCTGCGGAGCGGTGCGCCCTGCCTGTGGTGTGGGGCTGCGGAGCGGTGTGCCCTGCCTGTGGTGTGGGGCTGCGGAGCGTTGCGCCCTGCCTGTGGTGTGGGGCTGCGGAGCGTTGCGCCCTGCCTGTGGTGTGGGGCTGCGGAACGTTGCGCCCTGCCTGTGGTGTGGGGCTGCGGAGCGGTGCGCCCTGCCTGTGGTGTGGGGCTGCGGAGCGGTGCGCCCTGCCTGTGGTGTGGGGCTGCGGAGCGGTGCGCCCTGCCTGTGGTGTGGGGCTGCGGAGCGGTGCGCCCTGCCTGTGGTGTGGGGCTGCGGAGCGTTGCTCTTGCCTCTTTCCCTCCTGATATCCAGGTTCTGTGTCGTACGTGTCACTGAGCGTCCTGTTCCTTCTCCCTCAGGCACGGTGCGCCGCTTCTTGGAGTCTCACGGTTCCGCGCTGGATAAAGTGGTGTTTGCGGTGACGGAGCAGGAGGAGGTACGAGATCTGCCCTAATCTGCCGCCCCCAATATAATGGCAGCTCCGTCCTCTGTGATCAGTGGTTTGAAATTGACTGATGTACGGAGCGAGCGTCCTGCAAGGTGTGTGAGGAAAATGCTGCAGACGTAGAAGGGTTAATAGTGACTGAACAAAAGAGAAATGTCAATCATCAGATTCTAGTGACCTCCCGTCCCCTCCATCATCACTATCTGGTGACCGCCCGTCCCCTCCATCATCAGTATCTGGTGACCGCCCGTCCCCTTCATCATCACTATCTGGTGACCGCCCGTCCCCTCCATCATCACTATCTGGTGACCGCCCGTCCCCTCCATCATCACTATCTGGTGACCGCCCGTCCCCTCCATCATCAGTATCTGGTGACCGCCCGTCCCCTCCATCATCACTATCTGGTGACCGCCCGTCCCCTCCATCATCAGTATCTGGTGACCGCCCGTCCCCTCCATCATCAGTATCTGGTGACCGCACGTCCCCTCCATCATCACTATCTGGTGACCGCCCGTCGCCTCCATCATCAGTACCTGGTGACCGCCCGTCCCCTCCATCATCAGTATCTGGTGACCGCCCATCACCTCCATCATCAGTATCTGGTGACCGCCCATCACCTCCATCATCAGTATCTGGTGACCGCCCGTCCCCTCCATTATCAGTATCTGGTGACCGCCCGTCACCTCCATCATCAGTATCTGGTGACCGCCCGTCACCTCCATCATCAGTATCTGGTGACCGCCCGTCCCCTCCATAATCAGTATCTGGTGACCGCCCGTCCCCTCCATCATCAGTATCTGGTGACCGCCCGTCCCCTCCATTATCAGTATCTGGTGACCGCCCGTCCCCTCCATTATCAGTATCTGGTGACCTCCCGTCCCCTCCATAATCAGTATCTGGTGACCGCCCATCCCCTCCATTATCAGTATCTGGTGACCACCCGTCCCCTCCATAATCAGTATCTGGTGACCTCCCGTCCCCTCCATAATCAGTATCTGGTGACCGCCCGTCCCCTCCATAATCAGTATCTGGTGACCGCCCGTCCCCTCCATCATCAGTATCTGGTGACTGCCCGTCGCCTCCTCCGTCATCAGGATCTGGTGACCGCCTGTCGCCTCCTCCGTCGTCAGGATCTGGTGACTGCCCGTCGCCTCCGTCGTCAGTATCTGGTGACCGCCTGTCGCCTCCTCCGTCGTCAGTATCTGCCTACCATCGTTGTACATTTTCTAAATTGATCACTTTTTTTAACCCCTCCATGTCTGAGGCTTCGGACTGCCGTGGCCCCCACCTTCTGCTCGGTGTGGACTGACGCCTCCTCTCTTCCAGGCCACGTACCTGCACTTGCTGCCCCTCTACTTCCCGCGATCCCCCCAGGAGGAGCGGAGCTCGCTGCCGCTGTTGCCGCTGGATATTGGGAATGCTGACGGGGAGCCGGTGGTTCCGGAGCGACAGATCAGAATCTGTGAGAAGCCGGGAGCCCATGAAGGTCAGGACCAGTGTGAATGATGAGGGTCCCACACCTTCGAGATTGGGTCTCGGGACCCTCCTCCGTCTTGGTGAAGCATCGGCCTCCTCCGAGTGGAGAGTTGTTACCGGCGGCCACTTCACCAGGTGGGATGAGGGGCTGTCGGACCCTCGCTGTGCGTGGTTCTGTATTTGCTTTTTTGTGTACACAGCCTCCATATTTGCATTTTCGGAGGCCGGAGACCCCCGGATGTGCACATCTGGCACCGGGGGTCCCATCTTCTTTCCCTGTGTGTTGCAGATGAGTCGGAGGAGGATGAGGGTCTGGGCCGCGATCTCTCCCTCATCGGCTCGCACGCTTTCGCTCGCATGGAAGGTGACGTGGACAAGCAGCGACGCCTGGCGCTACAGGGGCAAATGTCGGGGGTCGCCCTACAGAAGCAGCACCAGAGGAAGTGAGTCCGCCTGCTGGGACCGCCGTAGCCACTAGATGGGGCTCCTCAGTCCTGCGCACTGGTTGTGTGGAGCTGTCGGACCCCCTCCTATCTATCACCTCTGTCGCTGCCACTCTGTGGCTGCGGCCTGTCTGTCGCCATCGTGGCTGCCGGTCTGTGGCTGCGGTCTGTCTGTCGCCATCGTGGCTGCCGGTCTGTGGCTGTGGCCTGTCTGTCGCCGCTGGTCTGTGGCTGCGGCCTGTCTGTCGCCGCTGGTCTGTGGCTGCGGCCTGTCTGTCGCCGCTGGTCTGTGGCTGCGGCCTGTCTGTCGCCGCTGGTCTGTGGCTGCGGCCTGTCTGTCGCCGCTGGTCTGTGGCTGCGGCCTGTCTGTCGCCGCTGGTCTGTGGCTGCGGCCTGTCTGTCGCCGCTGGTCTGCGGCCTGTCTGTCGCCGCTGGTCTGTGGCTGCGGCCTGTCTGTCGCCGCTGGTCTGTGGCTGCGGCCTGTCTGTCGCCGCTGGTCTGTGGCTGCGGCCTGTCTGTCGCCGCTGGTCTGTGGCTGCGGCCTGTCTGTCGCCGCTGGTCTGTGGCTGCGGCCTGTCTGTCGCCGCTGGTCTGTGGCTGCGGCCTGTCTGTCGCCGCTGGTCTGTGGCTGCGGCCTGTCTGTCGCCGCTGGTCTGTGGCTGCGGCCTGTCTGTCGCCGCTGGTCTGTGGCTGCGGCCTGTCTGTCGCCGCTGGTCTGTGGCTGCGGCCTGTCTGTCGCCGCTGGTCTGTGGCTGCGGCCTGTCTGTCGCCGCTGGTCTGTGGCTGCGGCCTGTCTGTCACCGCTGGTCTGTGGCTGCGGCCTGTCTGTCGCCGCTGGTCTGCGGCCTGTCTGTCGCCGCTGGTCTGTGGCTGCGGCCTGTCTGTCGCCGCTGGTCTGTGGCTGCGGCCTGTGTGTCGCCGCTGGTCTGTGGCTGCGGCCTCTCTGTCGCCGCTGGTCTGCGGCCTGTCTGTCGCCGCTGGTCTGTGGCTGCGGCCTGTCTGTCGCCGCTGGTCTGTGGCTGCGGCCTGTCTGTCGCCGCTGGTCTGTGGCTGCGGCCTGTCTGTCGCCGCTGGTCTGTGGCTGCGGCCTGTCTGTCGCCGCTGGTCTGTGGCTGCGGCCTGTCTGTCGCCGCTGGTCTGTGGCTGCGGCCTGTCTGTCGCCGCTGGTCTGTGGCTGCGGCCTGTGTGTCGCCGCTGGTCTGTGGCTGCGGCCTCTCTGTCGCCGCTGGTCTGTGGCTGCGGCCTGTGTGTCGCCGCTGGTCTGTGGCTGCGGCCTGTGTGTCGCCGCTGGTCTGTGGCTGCGGCGTGTGTGTCGCCGCCGGTCTGTGGCTGCGGCCTGTGTGTCGCCGCTGGTCTGTGGCTGCGGCCTGTGTGTCGCCGCTGTTCTGTGGCTGCGGCCTATGTGTCGCCGCTGGTCTGTGGCTGCGGCCTGTGTGTCGCCGCCGGTCTCTGGCTGCGGCCTGTCTGTCGCCGCTGGTCTGTGGCTGCGGCCTGTCTGTCGCCGCTGGTCTGTGGCTGTGGCCTGTCTGTCGCCGCTGGTCTGTGGCTGCGGCCTGTCTGTCGCCGCTGGTCTGTGGCTGCGGCCTGTCTGTCGCCGCTGGTCTGTGGCTGCGGCCTGTCTGTCGCCGCTGGTCTGTGGCTGCGGCGTGTGTGTCGCCGCTGGTCTGTGGCTGCGGCCTGTCTGTCGCCGCTGGTCTGTGGCTGCGGCCTGTGTGTCGCCGCCGGTCTCTGGCTGCGGCCTGTGTCGCCGCCGGTCTGTGGCTGCGGCCTGTCTGTCGCCGCCGGTCTGTGGCTGCGGCCTGTCTGTCGCCGCCGGTCTGTGGCTGCGGCCTGTCTGTCGCCGCCGGTCTGTGGCTGCGGCCTGTCTGTCGCCGCCGGTCTGTGGCTGCGGCCTGTCTGTCGCCGCCGGTCTGTGGCTGCGGCCTGTCTGTCGCCGCCGGTCTGTGGCTGCGGCCTGTCTGTCGCCGCCGGTCTGTGGCTGCGGCCTGTCTGTCGCCGCCGGTCTGTGGCTGCGGCCTGTCTGTCGCCGCCGGTCTGTGGCTGCGGCCTGTCTGTCGCCGCCGGTCTGTGGCTGCGGCCTGTCTGTCGCCGCCGGTCTGTGGCTGCGGCCTGTCTGTCGCCGCTGGTCTGTGGCTGCGGCCTGTGTGTCGCCGCTGGTCTGTGGCTGCGGTTTGTCTGTCGCCTTCTCACTTTTCCTATTTTGTCCTCAGTTACAATCGCTGGCTGTCTCGGGCACGAACAGAAGATCTCTCAGACATCGCTGCCCTGAAGGCGCTCTATCAGTCCGGTGGGTGTCTCCCATAGATCTTAGGGGTACTCCCCTGATGTTGTGTGATATAATGGTGGGGGTTACCAGTGAGTGGTCTTCACATATCCTCAGCCGCGCTGACCTCTCCCTCCTTCCAGGTGTGGATACCTGCGGCCGCAGCGTCATCGTCATTGTGGGGAGGAACATTCCAGTCCTGCTAATCGACATGGAGAAGGTAAGTCATGCGAGACCCCCCCCCCCGCTGTGGAAGTGGCGAGTGTCATGCGAGACCCCCCCGCTGTGGAAGTGGCGAGTGTCATGCGAGAGACCCCACCCCGCTGTGGAGGAGGAGAGTGTCATGCGAAACCCCCCCCCCCCTGCTGTGCAGGTGGTGAGTGTCATGCGAGACCCCCCTCCCCCCCCCGCTGTGAAAGTGGCGAGTGTCATGCGAGACCCCCCGCTGTGGAGGTGGCGAGTGTCATGCGAGACCCCCCGTCCCCCGCTGTGAAGGTGGCGAGTGTCATGCGAGACCCCCCCCGTCCCCCCGCTGTGGAGGTGGCGAGTGTCATGTGAGACCCCCCTCCCCCGCTGTGGAGGTGGCCAGTGTCATGTGAGACCCCCCGCTGTGGCGGTGGCGAGTGTCATGTGAGACCCCCCGCTGTGGAGGTGGCGAGTGTCATGTGAGACCCCCCGCTGTGGAGGTGGCGAGTGTCATGTGAGACCCCCCGCTGTGGAGGTGGCGAGTGTCATGTGAGACCCCCCTCCCCCGCTGTGGAGGTGGTGTCATGTGAGACCCCCCGCTGTGGAGGTGGCGAGTGTCATGCGAGACCCCCCGTCCCCCGCTGTGGAGGTGGCGAGTGTCATGCGAGACCCCCCTCCCCCGCTGTGGAGGTGGCGAGTGTCATGCGAGATCCCCCGTCCCCCCCGCTGTGGAGGTGGCGAGTGTCATGTGAGACCCCCCGCTGTGGAGGTGGCGAGTGTCATGTGAGACCCCCCCGCTGTGGAGGTGGCGAGTGTCATGTGAGACCCCCCGCTGTGGAGGTGGCGAGTGTCATGGGAGACCCCCCGCTGTGGAGGTGGCGAGTGTCTAGCCATTGTGTGATCCTCGTGTCTCTCCCCCAGGCCCTGCTGTACTTCATCCATATGATGGATCACGTGGCTGCCAAGGAGTACGTCCTGGTGTATTTCCACACGCTGACCGGGGAGCACAACCACCTGGACTCCGACTTCCTGAAGAACGTGTACGACGTGGCGGACGCCAAGTGAGTGACTGCCGTCAGCCCTGTGTTCCCACCCAGCTCCAGCAGGAGGCGCTGAGCACCCGGAGCATTGATCGCTGCATTACATCGTGATGCTCGGGGCCAATATCCGCCAGTATCCTGCTGGTCGGGGGCCATTGTCCTGGGAACGGGCGTTCTGCCCTTTTTTTTCGGGGGACAGGGGTACACGTAGACGCACTGCATCCCCATGTCTTCCTGTACTGCGCACCTGCTGCAAGTGCCTCAGATGGAATGTCCCTTTAAGTCCGGGGTCAGACTTTCATAGAAATACATACAGCTGAACGCAGCGATCCGAGTGCCGGCGGCAGTGCCGGGTAGTGACGTGCGAGACCCCGGCCTAAGTTTCATTCTGGGATGGATTCTGTCTTTTGTGATTTCTGGATGTCTCGTCTTCAGTGACGAAAAGTTGTAAATCTATTAAAAAGTTGCACATTTTTTCTAAAAATGCGCCAAATTGAAAAATCCTCCAGAAACATCACTTACTCCGGAGGGTGCGGTGATGGGACCCTCGGTCAAAGACGGCTGTGCACTCCGCACCAGCTGAGATCCCTTGTGGCCGCGGTGGTGGTGCCATGATGGGACTCTCAGGTCAGAGACAGTCATGCACTCCGCACCAGCTGAGATCCCTTGGTGCCATGATGGGACTCTCAGGTCAGAGACAGTCATGCACTCCGCACCAGCTGAGATCCCTTGGTGCCATGATGGGACTCTCAGGTCAGAGACAGTCATGCACTCCGCACCAGCTGAGATCCCTTGGTCCCATGATGGGACTCTCAGGTCAGAGACAGTCATGCACTCCGCACCAGCTGAGATCCCTTGGTCCCATGATGGGACTCTCAGGTCAGAGACGGTCGTCCACTCTGCTCTAGCAGAGACCCCTTGGGGCCGTGGTGTGGTGCCATGATGGGCCCTCAGGTCAGAGATGATCGTGCAGTCTGTCCTATGATGTCCTTCTCCCTATATGTTCAGTAAACGGTTATGAAGACGACACTGGCCCTTTAACCCCTTAATGACCGCTGATGCGCCCTGAGGTTTAAGGTTATAGCACCCCCAAGTGTCGGAATTTCTCTGGGGTCTCGGATGCCGGGGATAGCCAAGACCCCAGAGAACATGATTCGGATTGGTTTTTACCGAAACCAGTGTAGCGATCGCCGTTATTAACGGTATAACGGCGACCGCAAAAAAAGTCTGATTTTCCATTTAATTTCCCCTCTGATGTGAGTGATCACACATCAGAGGAGAGATAAATAGGGTCCCCGATCACCCCCTACCCCGGTACCTCCGTTGTCCCTACAGGCCCCGCTGAAGTCCCTCCGGCTTCTTCCGGGAGAAAATGGTGGGTGCGTGCGCAGTGCGCCCACCGAGATCTACCGGCCGGCACCCAGCAACAATAGGGAGATTTTTCCTATTGGTTCATTTTGGTCACTGTGATTGGCCATATCATAGTGATCAAAATAAAAAAATAGTAAATCAACCCTCAACCCCCCTTTATCACCCCCATAGGTAGGGAAAAATAAAACAAAGAAAATGTATTTATTTCCATTTTCCCATTCTGGTTAGAGTTGGGCTAAAGTTATGGTTGGGATTAGGGTTAGGGGTGTGTTGGGGTTAGGGTTGGAGTTGGAATTGGGGGGTTTCCATTATTTAGACACATCTGGGGTCTCCAAACGCGACATGGCGCCACCATTGATTCCAGCGAATTTTGCATTCAAAAAGTCAATCTGTGCTCCCTCACGTCTGAGCCCTGCCATGCGCTCAAACAGTGGTTTACCCCCACATATGGGGTATCGGCATACTCAGAACAAATTGCACAACAACTTTTGGGGTCCAAATCCTCCTGTCACCCTGGTGAAAATAAAAAAAAAAATTGCAGGCTAAAAAACCCAGGGGTTAAGATTGTTGGGGGGTTTCTCCTTTTCTGATGATCTGAATTTCTGCTCTTTTCATTTCTCACAGATATAAGAAGAACTTGAAGGCTCTTTATTTCGTGCATCCAACGTTTCGCTCTAAGGTGAGTGTCCTCCCCCAGCTGTAAAGTGAGGGGATCCGGGGTGCAGGCAGTGAGGTTCAGCAGAGTCTACGGGTTTCTGAGTGATCAGATAACGATCAGTGGATCCGGTGAACTCGGCTAATCAGCAGGACTAGGTGGCATTTACTGGAGCACTGTGGGCCCTTCAGTGCAGAACCTGACATGGGGCCCCAAAGGGGATGAAAGTGCCGGTGTCCACCGTGGAACAAAGCCTTTCATTAGCACTTTCCAGATCCGATAAATCTCACAATCTGGTTCAAACTTGTTCAAAAACATAAAATATAAACTTTTAATATGGTGACGATTATCGTGCCTCCGTCTTACTGGCCACTTCTGCTACCATCCGTGTCCCTAAGGAGAAACAGCTGTGAGGGCTGAGACACTGGAGCAGAGAGGGCGTGTAGTGGGATTCGGCCTCTGAGGTTGGTGTGGACTCGTGATTGATCCTGAGCTACTGAAGAATTAATAACCGCTTCATCGACACCTGCTGCCGACTTGTGTAATACTGTACGTTCCTTTAAGCCATGCCCCACATCTTGTATCGGTCTCAATCAGGTGGTAATAGGGTTGTGAGGGAGATGAGACCAGATCCATTGTATGGAAAGAATAAGAAATAATAGGGTTGTGAGGGAGCTAAGAGAAGGTTCATTGTATGCAAAGAATAGGAAGCTATAGGGTTGTGAGGGAGCTAAGGCATGATCAGTTGTATGAATGAAGAAGAATGTTTAGCAATGTGAAGATTCGTTATGTGAAAGGAATAGTAGGTTAGAGTTATTGGGGAGCCAAGACAAGTTTTTCTGTATTAAAGTGGTAACCGGTGTGAGTGAGATAACATGGGAGTCAGATCTATTGTAGAAACAAAACCAGTTATGAAGCTGAGATTTATTGCATGAAGGGAAGATTAGGTAATTGTAATGTTGGGGGCCTTATATAAGGTCTAAATCTGCGCCTCCTTGGAGTCCACACACAATTTTCTTGTCACATTTTAATGTCAGTGACCAATAAGAACAGTTATATAACTTTGCCCAGTTACTAATTGCTGCTTTGGCGTACACGTACTAGGCAGTTTTTGGAGAAACCCATGGCACAATGTCAGATTTCCAGCCTGACTTGACTATAGCGGCTCGTATCTGCTACTGCCATTATGTAATACCTTGTACAAGCCTGCGAGGATCCGCACAAGGATGACAGACGGCTGTTGATGACCCTTATGATTGCAACGTAAACAGATCCTGCTCCGGGTCAGCGGACTGGCTGAGGAGCTTTCAGTGATGATGTTGAGGCCATGATATTGTAACTGCTCGAAGAAGAGGACAACTGACACTGTAGCCATATTTATGGGGAATTGGTCTTCACTTCCTCAACATCAGTTAGGGAAAGCTCAGTTTTAGCCTTTCGTTGAGCTCACAACAGTAGTAGGAAGCCAACAGGGTGTTATTGAGCTTAGAGAAGATCCATTGTATGTAAGGAATAAGGAAGTAATCGGAGAGTGAGGGAGCTTAGACAAGAATCGTATGTAAGGAATAGGAAGTAATAGGAGAGTGAGGGAGCTTAGACAAGAATCTTATGTAAGGCATAGGAAGTAATAGGAGAGTGAGGGAGCTTAGACAATAATCTTATGTAAGGCATAGGAAGTAATAGGAGAGTGAGGGAACTTAGACAAGAGCCATTGTATGTAAAGAATAGGAAGCAATAGGTGAGTGCGGGAGCTTAGACAAGAATTGTATGTAAGGGATAGGAAGTAATAGAGTGAGGGAGCTTATACAAGAATCAATTGTATGTAAGGAATAAGGAAGTAATAGGAGAGTGAGGGAGCTTAGGCAAGAATCTTATGTAAGGAATAGGAAGTAATAAGAGAGTGAGGGAGCTTAGACAATAATCGAATGTAAGGGATAGGAAGTAATAGTGTGAGGGAGCTTAGGCAAGATCCATTGAATGTAAGGGAAAGGAAGTAATAGAGTGAGGGAGCTTAGGCAAGAATCTTATGTAAGGTTTAGGAAGTAACAGGAGAGTGAGGGAGCGTAGACAAGAATTGAATGTAAGGGATAGAAAGTAATAGAGTGAGGGAGCTTAGACAAGATCCATTGTATGTAAGTCATAGGAAGTAATAAGAGAGTGAGGGAGCTTAGGCAAGATCCATTGAATGTAAGGGAAAGGAATTAATAGAGTGAGGGAGCTTAGGCAAGAATCGTATGTAAGGAGTAGGAAGTAACAGGAGAGTGAGGGAGCTTAGACAAGAATTGCATGTAAGGGATAGAAAGTAATAGAGTGAGGGAGCTTAGACAAGATCCATTGTATGTAAGGGATAGGAAGTAATAAGTGAGTGAGGGAGCTTAGGCAAGATCCATTGAATGTAAGGGATAGGAAGTAATAAGAGAGTGAGGGAGCTTAGACAAGAATAGTATGAAAGAACTCAAAAACAACAAAACAAGCGGAATAGCAAATATGTAAAGACTCTTAGGCTGTGTGCCCACGTAGCGTTCTTTAAGCGTTTCTGCAGCGGAAACACTTAAGAAAAGCATCCAATGTAATATAATGGAAGACGCAAATGTTGTGCTAATGGTGCGTTTTTTTTCCGCTGCGGAAAAGCTAAGCGGCAAAAAACGCAGCATTTTCATTAAATTTTGCGGAAATGCACACGTTTTCACATATATACAATTATATTACAAAAACGCATAGGAAATCGCATGCTAAAACGCTTAACAAATGCGTCAAAAACGCTTACAAAAGCGCTTCATAAAACGCATGGATCTGTCCTGGGAGCAGTGGGGACTGCAGGGATCTGTACTGGGAGCAGTGGGGACCGCAGGGATCTGTGCCGGGAGCAGTGGGGACTGCAGGGATCTGTGCCGGAAGCAGTGGGGACCGCAGGGATCTGTGCCGGGAGCTATGGGGACCGCAGGGATCTGTGCCAGGAGCAGTGGGGACTGCAGGGATCTGTGCCGGAAGCAGTGGGGACCGCAGGGATCTGTGCCGGGAGCAGTGGGGACTGCAGGGATCTATGCCGGGAGCAGTGGGGACCGCAGGGATCTGTGCCGGGAGCAGTGGGGACCGCAGGGATCTGTGCCGGGAGCTATGGGGACTTCAGGGATCTGTACTGGGAGCAGTGGGGACCGCAGGGATCTGTGTCGGGAGCAGTGGGGACCGCAGGGATCTGTGCCGGGAGCTATGGGGACTGCAGGGATCTGTACTGGGAGCAGTGGGGACCGCAGTGATCTGTGCCAGGAGCAGTGGGGACTGTAGGGAGCTGTGCCGGAAGCAGTGGGGACCGCAGGGATCTGTGCCGGGAGCAGTGGGGACTGCAGGGATCTGTGCCGGAAGCAGTGGGGACCGCAGGGATCTGTGCCGGGAGCAGTGGGGACCGCAGGGATCTATGCCGGGAGCAGTGGGGACCGCAGGGATCTGTGCCGGGAGCAGTGTGAACCGCAGGGATCTGTGCCGGGAGCAGTGGGGACCGCAGGGATCTGTGCCGGGAGCAGTGGGGACCGCAGGGATCTGTGCCGGGAGCAGTGGGGACCGCAGGGATCTGTGCCGGGAGCAGTGGGGACCGCAGGGATCTGTGCCGGGAGCAGTGGGGACCGCAGGGATCTGTGCCGGGAGCAGTGGGGACCGCAGGGATCTGTGCCGGGAGCAGTGGGGACCGCAGGGATCTGTGCCGGGAGCAGTGGGGACCGCAGGGATCTGTGCCGGGAGCAGTGGGGACCGCAGGGATCTGTGCCGGGAGCAGTGGGGACCGCAGGGATCTGTGCCGGGAGCAGTGGGGACCGCAGGGATCTGTGCCGGGAGCAGTGGGGACCGCAGGGATCTGTGCCGGGAGCAGTGGGGACCGCAGGGATCTGTGCCGGGAGCAGTGGGGACCGCAGGGATCTGTGCCGGGAGCAGTGGGGACTGCAGGGATCTCTGCCGGGAGCAGTGGGGACCGCAGGGATCTCTGCCGGGAGCAGTGGGGACCGCAGGGATCTGTGCCGGGAGCAGTGGGGACTGCAGGGATCTTTTCAGGGAGCAGTGGGGACCGCAGGGATCTCTGCCGGGAGCAGTGGGGACCACAGGGATCTGTGCCGGGAGCAGTGGGGACCGCAGGGATCTTTTCAGGGAGCAGTGGGGACCGCAGGGATCTGTGCCGGGAGCAGTCGGGACCGCAGGGATCTGTACTGGGAGCAGTGGGGACCGCAGGGATCTGTGCCGGGAGCAGTGGGGACTGCAGGGATCTGTGCCGGGAGCAGTGGGGACCGCAGGGATCTTTTCAGGGAGCAGTGGGGACCGCAGGGATCTGTGTCAGGAGCAGCGGGGACTGCAGGGATCTGTGCACGGAGCAATGGGGACCGCAGGGATCTGTGCTGGGAGCAGTGGGGACCGCAGGGATCTTTTCAAGGAGCAGTGGGGACCGTAGGGATCTGTGCCGGGAGCTATGGGGACCGTAGGGATCTGTGCCGGGAGCTATGGGGACCGCAGGGATCTGTGCTGGGAGCAGTGGGGACCGCAGGGATCTGTGCCGGGAGCAATGGGGACCGCAGGGATCTGTGCCGGGAGCAATGGGGACCGCAGGGATCTGTGTCAGGAGCAGCGGGGACTGCAGAGATCTGTGCAGGGAGCAGTGAGGACCGCAGGGATCTGTGCCGGGACCAATTCTTTTTAACCTCTTTATTAATGACCTTGTGGATGGGATTGAGAGTGAAGTGTCCGTCTGATTCTTATTCCGATTCTTATTCTTTGCTGATGACACCAAATGATGTAGGATATAAAATCTGCCCCCTACATTACAATATTACAGAACGATCTGGACAAGAGGTCTGATGGGCAAACGCTTGTCAGATGAGATGAATGTAGATAAATGTAGAGTAATCACCGAGGACGGAGGAATCCTATAGCTGCATATACATTAGATGGGAGAATACTCGGGACCACAGGACAGGAGCAGGACGGGGGATTATGGGCACAGGTAAGCTGAGCAGCAGCACTCAATGTCAGGCAGCCGCGGCAAAAGCAAGCCAAAATGTTAAGGATGTATAACAAGAGAGAAAATCCTGCAATCCCAATGTATTGTTACCCCTTTATAAACCACTGGTGAGGCTTTATCTAGGCCTCTCCTATATTACACGGGATGGAGGCCTCTCTTATATTACACGGGATGGAGGCCTCTCCTATATTACACGGGATGGAGGCCTCTCCTATATTACACGGGATGGAGGCCTCTTATATTACACGGGATGGAGGCCTCTCCTATATTACACGGGATGGAGGCCTCTCTTATATTACATGGGATAGAGGCCTCTCTTATATTACACAGGATGGAGGCCTCTCTTATATTACATGGGATGGAGGCCTCTCCTAGGTTGCACGGAATGGAGGCCTCTCCTAGGTTGCACGGGATGGAGGCCTCTCCTAGGTTGCACGGAATGGAGGCCTCTCCTAGGTTGCACGGGATGGAGGCCTCTCCTAGGTTGCACGGGATGGAGGCCTCTCCTATATTACACGGGATGGAGGCCTCTGCTATATTACACAGGATGGAGGCCTCTGCTATATTACACGGGATGGAGGCCCCTCCTAGGTTGCACGGGATGGAGGCCTCTCCTAGGTTGCACGGGATGAAGGCCTCCTAGGTTGCACGGGATGGAGGCCTCTCCTAGGTTGCACGGGATGGAGACCTCTCCTAGGTTGCACGGGATGGAGGCCTCTCCTAGGTTGCACGGGATGGAGGCCTCTCCTAGGTTGCACGGGATGGTGGCCTCTCCTAGGTTGCACGGGATGGAGGCCTCTCCTAGGTTACATGGGATGGAGGCCTCATATGATGAAAGGTTGAACTTGTTTGGCTTAGAAAGAACATGTCTCAGAGGAGATCTCATTTACATGTATAATATATGTGTGGTCAGTGCAGAGGACGGCACAGGACTTATTCCTTCCATAGACCATACTGAGGACCAGGGGGTATCATTACGGGTGGAAGAAAGGCGATTCCAGCAGCTAAATAGGAAAGGGTTCTTTACAGTTAGAGCAGGTGTGTGTCAGGCTAATAGATTGGGTCCAGGGGACTGCCTGACAACTAGGGGGACAAGCACACTGGGCGGTAGAATATTATACAGCTTCTTACCCTGCAGGGAGAAGCTGAGGCACCAAGTGGAGATAGGAAAGCCAGGCCCAGGACCTGCGGGGAGGGCAGAGCGATAGGGAAGCGCTCAGTGCCCGCAGGACCTGCGGTCACGTGATCGCACGTCCGAGGTAGAGGCGGGGCTACCGCAGCTCAGACAGCGCTGCTGTAAATAGAAACACAGGAGCGGCGCAGATAACTCTGGCAGACAGAAGTGTAATACACGGGGGAACGGCAAGGTGCGGGGGGAATACCCAGCAGAGGAGTCAGACGGAGCCAAGGGTCAAACACGGAACGGGCAGCGCAGTACAGGAGGGGTATACAGGAGGGAGGTCAGACGTAGCCAAGGGTCATACACAGCACGGGCAAAAGAAGTACCAAATCAGCAATACCAGAGACGTAAACCGTAACCAAACAGGATCAAATACCAAGCAGACAGACAATGGTTGGCGTGCAGCATGAACAGGACAGGGTCGAGCACACTCAGGAGTATAAGCAACGGCTCTCCCCTGGTGCTATAAGAACCAGGGCTGTGGAGTCGGTAAGCCACAGTTGCGACTCCGACTCCGACTCCTGGATTTTATCAGGCTCCGACTCCGGCTCTGACTCCGGCTCCGACTCCGACTCCTTCATAAATGGCCAATTCATAACAACAAATTTACTGTTGTAAAATATTAAACATCGTGCTTATTCAGTTTCTTACCATCATATAAGTAATCAGACCACTTAGAGCAAAAACTACATTTATTAGAATACAATTAGAATATAGCAAATAACTTTTATAAACTTTTCTAAACTGTAAGTAAATATGCAATAAACACTTTTATGCAGTTAATAAGAAGAAATCTATAAATTTGTCCTCAATAAAAGTATTGCCTCTGTCAGATCCTCCTTCATGGATGCCCTCAAATCTGATCTAATTATTTTGAGAGCAGAGAACAACCTCTCTACACTAACTTGTGTTGGTGGCAAAGCAGTAACCACTCGGGCAACATCTCTGACAATGTCAGGATACAGAGGAATCGCTTGTTGCACTGTTATTTTTGATGAACGGTCAAATTTCTCAATTTCTTTTAGTGCACATGAAAAATTCTGCTGAAATGTACTGGCTGTGTTCCTTGATGGGGATGACTCTTCTATGCGGGAACGCTTTGCACGGTCCTCGTGATCCAAATATTTTTCGAAATTAAATTCTTCATCAGTTGATGATGAGGGTGAAGATGTGGCAGGACGACCAAATTCTTCTTGTTCCTCCTGACTATTTCAAACAGAGCTTCTTTTCCTTTAATTAGCTGTTGATCATCTAGAAGAATCCGATGCATTGGGTCTACATAAACAGCTGCCAAAAGAATGTTATTTTGTAATAGTAGCTCCTCTCTCCGTTTCATTGATGTAGCAATGCCACTTGCAATTAACCCTCCTCTTTGGGACAGGCGAAACATCAGGTTCTTCCACTCCTTTAAGAAAATACCTGGAGTTAAGTCCTCTGCTTGTAATTTTTTAGTCACTGTAAATGGGTGCTCTAGCAATTTTTCCAGCTCAGTCACCTGATTCCACTGACTTTCATTTAGCGTCAGATGAGGGTTAGCCATGTCTACAAGAAAGGTTTTCAGTTCAACCATGCGCTGAATCATTAAGTAAGTACTGCCCCATCGTGTGGCTTGATCAATAATTGCCCCTTTTCCAGCACGTCTCTTCAAAATTGAGTCAACTTTAGGGGTTCTGGCAACAGTAGCCAATTTTCTCACCTTGCCAATCAGTGCAGCAGCATGTCCTTCTTGCAGACTGTCTCTTATAGCCAGCTGTAGCGTATGCACAACACAGCGCATGTGATGAATGAAAGAACATATTGACACAGTTTCAACAAGATCATCTAAACTATCATGTTGCTGTTCATCTGAAGCAACTTCAGTTTGCTCCTCAGTTACAATACTGTGTTCCTCTATTTCAAACATTTGTGTGTCTGTGGACCCAGAATGTTCTTCTAGCTGGTGGTCACCATCATTACTCTCATTCATTAGCTTAATAGTACTTATCATATTTGAAGCATTGTCAGTTACGACAGAAAGAACTTGCTCTTTTTTAAGTTCATAGTCTTGCAGAACCTTTTCCACCAAGACCTGGAGAAACTCACTGGTGTGATGAGCTTTGGTGTCTTTTACTGCCAATGTCTTGGTAACTACCGTATTTCATTTTTGTCACAAACAAATCGGACATTGATGGCAAAATAGTTCACTCTGTGACGTGTGCAGGCATCCATTTTAAGAAACAGAAAGCGTCCCTTGAGAGTTTTTTTAAGTTCTTCCTTTTGTTTAAAAGCTTCTTCGATTTACTAATTTTCTAATACTCTCTCTCCAGAGAAACACCAAGCTTGCGGGCCATTTCCCCATTCAGACACATAAAAGCTGGTCGTGAAAATAATGAAATAGGCACACTATCCTTTACAACAAGCTCTATGATCTGTTTTTTAAATGTATCTACTGTCATTGTCACAGTAACTTTGTCACTGACAAAATATCTTGCAACTGATGGCTGCAAAGTTCTCTGCTCCTTTGTTTGGCTGGAAGAGCTGGGCACTGGTTCATTCGTTTGGATGCAGTCTTTCTCATCCACTGCTTTCAGTACTTCTGGATGAAAGCGCTGTAAATGTCTCTTTACATTAGAAGCTCTGGTAGGAGCATTTTTATCTTTGCCTGAATATGCACTCATCTTGGCTTCACAGCATTTGTTTTCGTCTGGATCATTTGTCATACACTGACAGACATAATGTTTTCTATCTTGAGTGATGGTGAAATGTTCAAATACAGCTGATTTAATGTGATGCTTCTTTGACATTCTCAGGTTTTTAATTCTGCATTCACAATCCAAATGACAATTGGTTTTCCTAAAAACAATTGTACAAAATTATTGCCAGGTCGTACAACTGATATAGTGGTCAGTAATACTGTTATTATTCCTCATGTACTCACAGTTAACTGATGCAAAGTTTGTTGAAAGGATAATACTTCTTACAGTCTTCCTCTTCTGAGTAGCAGGCAGCTGTGAGATGCTTGGAAGACGCACACCTAGTATGATCTAGTCTAGAGGAGGAGCTTTACTACTAAGAATTTGCAACACATTTTCACTTTCAGTTTCATACATTGTAAGTAGGGGGGTTGGGGCAGCATGAGGTTAACCAAGTATAAGATTAGATAAGGGCAGTGGAGAACAGTGACACACAAGAAGTAAGAAATGTCTCTATCTCCAGCAGAACTGCTTATCACTGTTGTTCATAGTTTGATAGAACATATATATTTGAGTAACATTTATAAAATTCATATGAAAGTTCAATTATGAAATATTAATACATTTTTTTAAAAGCTGGAGTCGGTACATTTCTACCGACTCCGACTCCAACCAAAACTAACTCCGACTCCGACTCCACAGCCCTGATAAGAACCCCCCCCAGATCCACACAGAGGCTCTCCCTATTAACTCCACCACCACCTACCCTGAACCCTTCCTAAACCATGACAGTGTGCCCCTTCACACCTCTGTGCCGCGGTGGACACGTCACTTCCATCCCCTTTGGCGAGGAGTTGAATACACATTGACCCCTGTGTCAGGTTCTGCATTGAAGGGGCCACAGTGCTCCAGTAAATGCCTCCTAGTCCTGCTAATTAGCCGATTTCACTGGATCCACTGATCATTATCTGATCTCTCAGACTGTGGCATGCCGACCACAGGAGGTAGTTATGGCCGACACTATAACCACTGTTATACAAGGGCCGGATGAACCGTCGGTACAGAACATTGCAGGTTGTACATTATTTAGTGACTATTGGTGGAGAAGGCAGAACTTGGTGGACCGGGGGCTTTATTCAACCAGTGTAACTGTGTAAGAGTGAGATACTGCCACACCTAAAGTTAATCTTGTCTCATCTTTTTGTTTCCTGACATCACCTACTGGGGTGACTGGTCGAGAATCCCCTAAGTGTATTAGATGTTTGACAAGCCCCACCGAAATTCAGAGTACAACATTAAGTAAAGATAAGGAATCTGGGAGAAGATTCAGAGGAAAAAAAGACGAAGATGCAGAAAAAATGCAGTGTTTTAGAAGTGTAAGGTTAGATTCATATGTCAAGGAACTATGACCAGATCCTGTGCTTTAGAAGAACAGGTGGTGTCGGGGCAGTTAGGGAACTTAGATGGCATTATTTAAGAGGAAAAGAAACTAATAGAAAAGCCCAGATGGAAACAAAAAGTCTAGTTTAGAAACACATTTAAATTAGTATGATATGAAGGTAAAGAAACGATTACAAGATACAGTGCTTTAGAAGAACAGGGAAGTAAGGGAGCTTAGATTAGATTATTTAAGAGAAAAAGAAGCTACTTGGGTGAAATCCAGAAAGAAAAACGATAGTAATAGTATTTTATAAGAACAGAAGATTCGATGACTATAATGTGAAGGAACTTTTACAAGCTCAAGTGCATTAGAAGAACAAGGTAATGGGAGTGAGGGAGCTTAGATGAGGTTCTTTAATGGCAGCGGTAGATATTAGATGATTGAGCCCAGATCATTCATTGTTCTGTGACTCAATTCCAGTCATTTTCAGGACCGTGAAATCATTCTCAACCATATGTCGTCTACTGTGCTGGCGCAGAATACGTTGCAGTCACCAGATCCTGTTTTCTGCAAGCTCTCTTGGGAACTGACTCCTGCAGTGTGATCCGAGGCAGGCGGGTGGGTCCGGGGCAGGCGGGTGGTGTCTTTGATGTTCTTCACATTAGTGAAGTGAGTCGGACAAGCACCTCTGATGGCTCGACTCTGCAGAGCGTGTTGTGCTGCTCCAATTCTGGAAGAACAAATAGGAAACCAAGCAAAGGACAAGTGGAGGGCAAATTATCAGAACAGAGAGGTTTTCTTTTTAATATTTGCAATCACTTATCATTATATGCAGATGTTATCAGGACAATCTATAAAGAACAATGGGGTGACACACAGGCCCAGAAGCCAATCACTAAAGCTGCACGACTTTGGGATTACCTCACCTTAGCAATCCTCGGCATATTTCTGGATTTTTTTTATTTTTACTGTTTCTAACCTTGAGCTGCTCATGGTTCTCTTTTGCAGTGAGCATTATTCCTCATATAGCATATTTGTGGATGTGCACACGTCTGATAAATGTGTCGCTTGCTCGGCCTTTATCACCGACACCTTCTTTTTTTCTTTTAACGGTCTTCGGTTCAATCTTGAGCCATGGTGACCTGGCAATGAATGAGCGATAGACACAATATGGTGTAGGTTATACTAGAAACAAAGATATAGCTTCCGGGGATGTGAGGGAGTTTAGACAGAATACACCCATGAATGGGGAGCTAATACTTTGGTGTTAATTGCTTACAATGGATCTTTCCTGAGCTCCCTCTCACCCTATTACTTCCTGTTCTTTGTACACAATAAATATTGTTTAGCTCCCTCATAACCCCATTACTTGCATACAATGGATTCTGTCTCCGCTCCCTCATAACCCCATTACTTGCATACAATAGATTCTGTCTCTGCTCCCTCATAACCTCATTACTTGCATACAATAGATTCTGTCTCAGCTCCCTCATAACCCCATTACTTGCATACAATGGATTCTGTCTCGGCTCCCTCATAACCCCATTACTTGCATACAATAGATTCTGTCTCTGCTCCCTCATAACCCCATTACTTGCATACAATAGATTCTGTCTCCGCTCCCTCATAACCCCATTACTTGCATACAATAGATTCTGTCTCCGCTCCCTCATAACCCCATTACTTGTATACAATAGATTCTGTCTCCGCTCCCTCATAACCCCATTACTTGCATACAATAGATTCTGTCTCCGCTCCCTCATAACCCCATTACTTGCATACAATAGATTCTGTCTCCGCTCCCTCATAACCCCATTACTTGCATACAATAGATTCTGTCTCCGCTCCCTCATAACCTCATTACTTGCATACAATAGATTCTGTCTCGGCTCCCTCATAACCCCATTACTTGCATACAATAGATTCTGTCTCGGCTCCCTCATAACCTCATTACTTGCATACAATAGATTCTGTCTCGGCTCCCTCATAACCCCATTACTTGCATACAATAGATTCTGTCTCGGCTCCCTCATAACCCCATTACTTGCATACAATAGATTCTGTCTCATCTCCCTCATAACCCCATTACTTGCATACAATAGATTCTGTCTCGGCTCCCTCATAACCTCATTACTTGCATACAATAGATTCTGTCTCCGCTCCCTCATAACCCCATTACTTGTATACAATAGATTCTGTCTCCGCTCCCTCATAACCTCATTACTTACATACAATAGATTCTGTCTCCGCTCCCTCATAACCCCATTACTTGCATACAATAGATTCTGTCTCCGCTCCCTCATAACCCCATTACTTGCATACAATAGATTCTGTCTCCGCTCCCTCATAACCTCATTACTTGCATACAATAGATTCTGTCTCGGCTCCCTCATAACCCCATTACTTGCATACAATAGATTCTGTCTCGGCTCCCTCATAACCTCATTACTTGCATACAATAGATTCTGTCTCGGCTCCCTCATAACCCCATTACTTGCATACAATAGATTCTGTCTCGGCTCCCTCATAACCCCATTACTTGCATACAATAGATTCTGTCTCATCTCCCTCATAACCCCATTACTTGCATACAATAGATTCTGTCTCGGCTCCCTCATAACCTCATTACTTGCATACAATAGATTCTGTCTCGGCTCCCTCATAACCTCATTACTTGCATACAATAGATTCTGTCTCGGCTCCCTCATAACCTCATTACTTGCATACAATAGATTCTGTCTCGGCTCCCTCATAACCTCATTACTTGCATACAATAGATCCTGTCTCTGCTCCCTCATAACCCCATTACTTGCATACAATAGATTCTGTCTCCGCTCCCTCATAACCCCATTACTTGCATACAATAGATTCTCTCTCTGCTCATTCATAACCCCATTACTTGCATACAATAGATTCTGTCTCGGCTCCCTCATAACTCCATTACTTGCATACAATAGATTCTGTCTCGGCTCCCTCATAACCCCATTACTTGCATACAATGGATTTTGTCTCTGCTCCCTCATAACCCCATTACTTGCATACAATGGATTTTGTCTCTGCTCCCTCATAACCCCATTACTTGCATACAATGGATTCTGTCTCGGCTCCCTCATAACCCCATTACTTGCATACAATGGATTCTGTCTCGGCTCCCTCATACCCCCATTACTTGCATACAATAGATTCTGTCTCGGCTCCCTCATAACCCCATTACTTGCATACAATAGATTCTGTCTCGGCTCCCTCATAACCTCATTACTTGCATACAATAGATTCTGTCTCGGCTCCCTCATAACCTCATTACTTGCATACAATAGATTCTGTCTCGGCTCCCTCATAACCCCATTACTTGCATACAATAGATTCTGTCTCGGCTCCCTCATAACCTCATTACTTGCATACAATAGATTCTGTCTCGGCTCCCTCATAACCTCATTACTTGCATACAATAGATTCTGTCTCGGCTCCCTCATAACCCCATTACTTGCATACAATAGATTCTGTCTCGGCTCCCTCATAACCCCATTTCTTGCATACAATAGATTCTGTCTCGGCTCCCTCATAACCCCATTACTTACATACAATAGATTCTCTCTCTGCTCATTCATGACCCCATTACTTGCATACAATAGATTCTGTCTCGGCTCCCTCATAACCCCATTACTTGCATACAATAGATTCTGTCTCGGCTCCCTCATACCCCCATTACTTGCATACAATAGATTCTGTCTCGGCTCCCTCATAACCCCATTTCTTGCATACAATAGATTCTGTCTCGGCTCCCTCATAACCCCATTACTTACATACAATAGATTCTCTCTCTGCTCATTCATGACCCCATTACTTGCATACAATAGATTCTGTCTCGGCTCCCTCATAACCCCATTACTTGCATACAATAGATTCTGTCTCGGCTCCCTCATACCCCCATTACTTGCATACAATAGATTCTGTCTCGGCTCCCTCATAACCCCATTTCTTGCATACAATAGATTCTGTCTCGGCTCCCTCATAACCCCATTACTTACATACAATAGATTCTCTCTCTGCTCATTCATACCCCCATTACTTGCATACAATAGATTCTGTCTCGGCTCCCTCATACCCCCATTACTTGCATACAATAGATTCTGTCTCGGCTCCCTCATAACCCCATTACTTGCATACAATAGATTCTGTCTCCGCTCCCTCATAACCCCATTACTTGCATACAATAGATTCTCTCTCTGCTCATTCATAACCCCATTACTTGCATACAATAGATTCTGTCTCGGCTCCCTCATAACCCCATTACTTGCATGCAATAGATTCTGTCTCGGCTCCCTCATAACTCCATTACTTGCATACAATAGATTCTGTCTCGGCTCCCTCATAACCCCATTACTTGCATACAATGGATTTTGTCTCTGCTCCCTCATAACCCCATTACTTGCATACAATGGATTTTGTCTCTGCTCCCTCATAACCCCATTACTTGCATACAATGGATTCTGTCTCGGCTCCCTCATAACCCCATTACTTGCATACAATGGATTCTGTCTCGGCTCCCTCATACCCCCATTACTTGCATACAATAGATTCTGTCTCGGCTCCCTCATAACCTCATTACTTGCATACAATAGATTCTGTCTCGGCTCCCTCATAACCTCATTACTTGCATACAATAGATTCTGTCTCGGCTCCCTCATAACCTCATTACTTGCATACAATAGATTCTGTCTCGGCTCCCTCATAACCCCATTACTTGCATACAATAGATTCTGTCTCGGCTCCCTCATAACCCCATTTCTTGCATACAATAGATTCTGTCTCGGCTCCCTCATAACCCCATTACTTACATACAATAGATTCTCTCTCTGCTCATTCATGACCCCATTACTTGCATACAATAGATTCTGTCTCGGCTCCCTCATAACCCCATTACTTGCATACAATAGATTCTGTCTCGGCTCCCTCATAACCCCATTACTTGCATACAATAGATTCTGTCTCGGCTCCCTCATACCCCCATTACTTGCATACAATAGATTCTGTCTCGGCTCCCTCATAACCCCATTTCTTGCATACAATAGATTCTGTCTCGGCTCCCTCATAACCCCATTACTTACATACAATAGATTCTCTCTCTGCTCATTCATGACCCCATTACTTGCATACAATAGATTCTGTCTCGGCTCCCTCATAACCCCATTACTTGCATACAATAGATTCTGTCTCGGCTCCCTCATACCCCCATTACTTGCATACAATAGATTCTGTCTCGGCTCCCTCATAACCCCATTTCTTGCATACAATAGATTCTGTCTCGGCTCCCTCATAACCCCATTACTTACATACAATAGATTCTCTCTCTGCTCATTCATACCCCCATTACTTGCATACAATAGATTCTGTCTCGGCTCCCTCATACCCCCATTACTTGCATACAATAGATTCTGTCTCGGCTCCCTCATAACCCCATTACTTGCATACAATAGATTCTGTCTCCGCTCCCTCATAACCCCATTACTTGCATACAATAGATTCTCTCTCTGCTCATTCATAACCCCATTACTTGCATACAATAGATTCTGTCTCGGCTCCCTCATAACCCCATTACTTGCATGCAATAGATTCTGTCTCGGCTCCCTCATAACTCCATTACTTGCATACAATAGATTCTGTCTCGGCTCCCTCATAACCCCATTACTTGCATACAATGGATTTTGTCTCTGCTCCCTCATAACCCCATTACTTGCATACAATGGATTTTGTCTCTGCTCCCTCATAACCCCATTACTTGCATACAATGGATTCTGTCTCGGCTCCCTCATAACCCCATTACTTGCATACAATGGATTCTGTCTCGGCTCCCTCATACCCCCATTACTTGCATACAATAGATTCTGTCTCGGCTCCCTCATAACCCCATTACTTGCATACAATAGATTCTGTCTCGGCTCCCTCATAACCTCATTACTTGCATACAATAGATTCTGTCTCGGCTCCCTCATAACCTCATTACTTGCATACAATAGATTCTGTCTCGGCTCCCTCATACCCCCATTACTTGCATACAATAGATTCTGTCTCGGCTCCCTCATAACCCCATTTCTTGCATACAATAGATTCTGTCTCGGCTCCCTCATAACCCCATTACTTACATACAATAGATTCTCTCTCTGCTCATTCATGACCCCATTACTTGCATACAATAGATTCTGTCTCGGCTCCCTCATAACCCCATTACTTGCATACAATAGATTCTGTCTCGGCTCCCTCATACCCCCATTACTTGCATACAATAGATTCTGTCTCGGCTCCCTCATAACCCCATTTCTTGCATACAATAGATTCTGTCTCGGCTCCCTCATAACCCCATTACTTACATACAATAGATTCTCTCTCTGCTCATTCATACCCCCATTACTTGCATACAATAGATTCTGTCTCGGCTCCCTCATACCCCCATTACTTGCATACAATAGATTCTGTCTCGGCTCCCTCATAACCCCATTACTTGCATACAATAGATTCTGTCTCGGCTCCCTCATAACCTCATTACTTGCATACAATAGATTCTGTCTCGGCTCCCTCATACCCCCATTACTTGCATACAATAGATTCTGTCTCGGCTCCCTCATAACCCCATTACTTGCATACAATGGATTCTGTCTCATCTCCCTCATAGCCCCATTACTTGCATACAATAGATTCTGTCTCAGCTCCCTCATAACCCCATTAATTGCATACAATATATTCTGTCTCCGCTCCCTCATAACCCCATTACTTGCATACAATAGATTCTGTCTCGGCTCCCTCATAACCCCATTACTTGCATACAATAGATTCTGTCTCGGCTCCCTCATAACCCCATTACTTGCATACAATAGATTCTGTCTCGGCTCCCTCTTAACCCAATTACTTGCATACAATAGATTCTGTCTCGGCTCCCTCATAACCTCATTACTTGCATACAATAGATTCTGTCTCTGCTCCCTCATAACCCCATTACTTGCATACAATAGATTCTGTCTCGGCTCCCTCTTAACCCCATTACTTGCATACAATAGATTCTGTCTAGGCTCCCTCATAACCTCATTACTTGCATACAATAGATTCTGTCTCTGCTCCCTCATAACCCCATTACTTGCATACAATAGATTCTGTCTCGGCTCCCTCCTACCCCCATTACTTGCATACAATAGATTCTGTCTCGGCTCCCTCATAACCCCATTACTTGCATACAATAGATTCTGTCTCGGCTCCCTCATAACCTCATTACTTGCATACAATAGATTCTGTCTCTGCTCCCTCATAACCCCATTACTTGCATACAATAGATTCTGTCTCGGCTCCCTCATAACCTCTTTACTTGCATGCAATAGATTCTGCCTCGGCTCCCTCATACCCCCATTACTTGCATACAATAGATTCTGTCTCGGCTCCCTCATAACCCCATTACTTGCATACAATAGATTCTGTCTCGGCTCCCTCATAACCCCATTACTTGCATACAATAGATTCTGTCTCGGCTCCCTCATAACCCCATTACTTGCATACAATAGATTCTCTCTCTGCTCATTCATAACCCCATTACTTGCATACAATAGATTCTGTCTCGGCTCCCTCATAACCTCATTACTTGCATACAATAGATTCTGTCTCTGCTCCTTCATAACCCCATTACTTGCATACAATAGATTGTCTCCTCTCCCTCATAACCCCATTACTTGCATACAATAGATTCTGTCTCAGCTCCCTCATAACCCCATTACTTGCATACAATAGATTCTGTCTCGGCTCCCTCATAACCCCATTACTTGCATACAATAGATTCTGTCTCTGCTCCTTCATAACCCCATTACTTGCATACAATAGATTGTCTCCGCTCCCTCATAACCCCATTACTTGCATACAATAGATTCTGTCTCAGCTCCCTCATACCCCCATTACTTGCATACAATAGATTCTGTCTCGGCTCCCTCTTAACCCCATTACTTGCATACAATAGATTCTGTCTCTGCTCCCTCATAACCTCATTACTTGCATACAATAGATTCTGTCTTGGCTCCCTCATAACCTCATTACTTGCATACAATAGATTCTGTCTCGGCTCCCTCATAACCCCATTACTTGCATACAATAGATTCTGTCTCTGCTCCTTCATAACCCCATTACTTGCATACAATAGATTGTCTCCGCTCCCTCATAACCCCATTACTTGCATACAATAGATTCTGTCTCAGCTCCCTCATACCCCCATTACTTGCATACAATAGATTGTCTCCGCTCCCTCATAACCTCATTACTTGCATACAATAGATTCTGTCTCGGCTCCCTCTTAACCCCATTACTTGCATACAATAGATTCTGTCTCTGCTCCCTCATAACCTCATTACTTGCATACAATAGATTCTGTCTTGGCTCCCTCATAACCCCATTACTTGCATACAATAGATTCTGTCTCGGCTCCCTCATAACCTCATTACTTGAATACAATAGATTCTGTCTCGGCTCCCTCATAACCCCATTACTTGCATACAATAGATTCTGTCTCGGCTCCCTCATAACCTCATTACTTGTATACAATAGACTCTGTCTCGGCTCCCTCATAACCTCATTACTTGTATACAATAGACTCTGTCTCGGCTCCCTCATAACGCCATTACTTGCATACAATAGATTCTGTCTTGGCTCCCTCATAACCTCATTACTTGAATACAATAGATTCTGTCTCGGCTCCCTCATAACCCCATTACTTGCATACAATAGATTCTGTCTCGGCTCCCTCATAACCTCATTACTTGAATACAATAGATTCTGTCTTGGCTCCCTCATACCCCCATTACTTGCATACAATAGATTCTGTCTCTGCTCCCTCATAACCCCATTACTTGCATACAATAGACTCTGTCTCGGCTCCCTCATAACGCCATTACTTGCATACAATAGATTCTGTCTAGGCTCCCTCATAACCTCATTACTTGCATACAATAGATTCTGTCTCTGCTCCCTCATAACCTCATTACTTGCATACAATAGATTCTGTCTTGGCTCCCTCATAACCTCATTACTTGCATACAATAGATTCTGTCTTGGCTCCCTCATAACCCCATTACTTGCATACAATAGATTCTGTCTTGGCTCCCTCATAACCTCATTACTTGAATACAATAGATTCTGTCTCTGCTCCCTCATAACCCCATTACTTGCATACAATAGATTCTGTCTCGGCTCCCTCATAACCTCATTACTTGTATACAATAGACTCTGTCTCGGCTCCCTCATAACGCCATTACTTGCATACAATAGATTCTGTCTCGGCTCCCTCATAACCTCATTACTTGAATACAATAGATTCTGTCTTGGCTCCCTCATAACCCCATTACTTGCATACAATAGATTCTGTCTCGGCTCCCTCATACCCCCATTACTTGCATACAATAGATTCTGTCTCTGCTCCCTCATAACCCCATTACTTGCATACAATAGACTCTGTCTCGGCTCCCTCATAACGCCATTACTTGCATACAATAGATTCTGTCTAGGCTCCCTCATAACCTCATTACTTGCATACAATAGATTCTGTCTCGGCTCCCTCATACCCCCATTACTTGCATACAATAGACTCTGTCTCGGCTCCCTCATAACCCCATTACTTGCATACAATAGATTCTGTCTAGGCTCCCTCATAACCTCATTACTTGCATACAATAGATTCTGTCTCGGCTCCCTCATACCCCCATTACTTGCATACAATAGACTCTGTCTCGGCTCCCTCATAACCCCATTACTTGCATACAATAGATTCTGTCTCGGCTCCCTCATACCCCCATTACTTGCATACAATAGATTCTGTCTCTGCTCCCTCATAACCCCATTACTTGCATACAATAGACTCTGTCTCGGCTCCCTCATAACGCCATTACTTGCATACAATAGATTCTGTCTAGGCTCCCTCATAACCTCATTACTTGCATACAATAGATTCTGTCTCGGCTCCCTCATACCCCCATTACTTGCATACAATAGACTCTGTCTCGGCTCCCTCATAACCCCATTACTTGCATACAATAGATTCTGTCTAGGCTCCCTCATAACCTCATTACTTGCATACAATAGATTCTGTCTCGGCTCCCTCATAACCTCATTACTTGCATACAATAGATTCTGTCTCGGCTCCCTCATACCCCCATTACTTGCATACAATAGACTCTGTCTCGGCTCCCTCATACCCCCATTACTTGCATACAATAGATTCTGTCTCCGCTCCCTCATAACCTCATTACTTGCATACAATAGATTCTGTCTCGGCTCCCTCATAACCCCTTTACTTGCATACAATAGACTCTGTCTCGGCTCCCTCATAACGCCATTACTTGCATACAATAGATTCTGTCTCCGCTCCCTCATAACCCCATTACTTGCATACAATAGACTCTGTCTCGGCTCCCTCATACCCCCATTACTTGCATACAATAGACTCTGTCTCGGCTCCCTCATACCCCCATTACTTGCATACAATAGATTCTGTCTCCGCTCCCTCATAACCTCATTACTTGCATACAATAGATTCTGTCTCGGCTCCCTCATAACCCCTTTACTTGCATACAATAGACTCTGTCTCGGCTCCCTCATAACGCCATTACTTGCATACAATAGATTCTGTCTCCGCTCCCTCATACCCCCATTACTTGCATACAATAGATTCTGTCTCTGCTCCCTCATAACCCCATTACTTGCATACAATAGACTCTGTCTCGGCTCCCTCATAACCTCATTACTTGCATACAATAGACTCTGTCTCGGCTCCCTCATACCCCCATTACTTGCATACAATAGATTCTGTCTCCGCTCCCTCATAACCTCATTACTTGCATACAATAGACTCTGTCTCGGCTCCCTCATAACCCCATTACTTGCATACAATAGACTCTGTCTCGGCTCCCTCATAACGCCATTACTTGCATACAATAGATTCTGTCTCCGCTCCCTCATACCCCCATTACTTGCATACAATAGATTCTGTCTCCGCTCCCTCATAACCTCATTACTTGCATACAATAGATTCTGTCTCGGCTCCCTCATAACCTCATTACTTGCATACAATAGATTCTGTCTCCGCTCCCTCATAACCTCATTACTTGCATACAATAGATTCTGTCTCGGCTCCCTCATACCCCCATTACTTGCATACAATAGATTCTGTCTCTGCTCCCTCATAACCCCATTACTTGCATACAATAGACTCTGTCTCGGCTCCCTCATAACGCCATTACTTGCATACAATAGATTCTGTCTCGGCTCCCTCATACCCCCATTACTTGCATACAATAGATTCTGTCTCGGCTCCCTCATACCCCCATTACTTGCATACAATAGATTCTGTCTCTGCTCCCTCATAACCCCATTACTTGCATACAATAGATTCTGTCTTGGCTCCCTCATAACCTCTTTACTTGCATACAATAGATTCTGTCTCGGCTCCCTCATACCCCCATTACTTGCATACAATAGATTCTGTCTCGGCTCCCTCATAACCTCATTACTTGCATACAATAGATTCTGCCTCGGCTCCCTCATAACCCCATTACTTGCATACAATAGATTCTGTCTCGGCTCCCTCATAACCCCATTACTTGCATACAATAGATTCTGTCTCGGCTCCCTCATAACCTCATTACTTGCATACAATAGATTCTGCCTCGGCTCCCTCATAACCCCATTACTTGCATACAATAGATTCTCTCTCTGCTCATTCATAACCCCATTACTTGCATACAATAGATTCTGTCTCGGCTCCCTCATAACCCCATTACTTGCATACAATAGATTCTCTCTCTGCTCATTCATAACCCCATTACTTGCATACAATGGATTCTGTCTCATCTCCCTCATAACCCCATTACTTGCATACAATAGATTCTCTCTTTGCTCATTCATAACCCCATTACTTGCATACAATAGATTCTCTCTTTGCTCATTCATAACCCCATTACTTGCATACAATAGATTCTGTCTCGGCTCCCTCATAACCCCATTACTTGCATACAATAGATTCTCTCTCTGCTCATTCATAACCCCATTACTTGCATACAATGGATTCTGTCTCATCTCCCTCATAACCCCATTACTTGCATACAATAGATTCTGTCTCGGCTCCCTCATAACCCCATTACTTGCATAATATTAATTTTGTATTAACTCCCTCATAACCTGATTACTTGCATACAATGGATCTTGTCTTAGCTCCCTCACACCTCTAATACTTTTTAGTGCTTGAATACTATATAGAAGTGTGAGGGTGCAAAGACGACATCCGTTATATGAACAAAATAAAAAAAAAGCTTGTCCGTACGTTCTGACACTATCTAGTGTCAGCGGTAGTAGGAGTAATATGAATAATAGAGACTTGTGTTGTTTATTTTTTTGTTTTTAAAGGTGATAGGATGTGTAAGGGAGCTTAGACCAGATCCATTCTGTAGAAGTAATAGAGATGTGATTTATCCATTCAGGTGATGGGGTTTTAGGGGAGCTAAGATGTGATTTATTGTACTCAATCAATATGAAGTAATAGGGTTGTGAGGGAGCTAAGACAAGATCCTGTTGTGCGACAGGAGCACATTGTAACCCTGATATTGCCTTTTTTTCTTGCTTTTGCTGATATAACCGGATGTGTTTCTTGTTCAGGTGTCATCCTGGTTCTTTACAACTTTTACCGTGTCTGGATTAAAGGATCGGGTCCAACATGTTGAGAGTCTGCACCAGCTTTTCACCGCCATCTCCCCCGACCAGATAGAAATCCCCCCGTTTGTACTGGATTACGATGCCCGGGTAAGACGAGGTGGAGGCGGTAAGTTCCGCACTGTGATCATACATGTCGCCCCGATAGAGCACACTGCAGTGTGTGGTGGAGCAGGCACGAGTTGGCCGCCATTGTTTCTGATATTGCTTGTGCAATTTATCAGACTGTTAACACCAGAAGCGGTTAATGGTCGGCACAGCGAATGAAAACCAGGTGTAGGATGTTAGGTGTCGCCAACAAACGGCAAGTGCAGGGTTAGCAGCCCCCGTCCCACGGCCCCTTTTGATGTCTCTTCTCCAGTGAATCCGATGTGGAGGGTGCAGTCTGCGGCCCAGATGGGGGTCACGGAGTCCAAGTCTGCTGCGCTTTAGTGACAGAAGCCAGGCAGAGATCCCGCTGGTCCTTCCCCCGCCAGTGCAGAGCAGATCTCCTGTCTTCGGGGTTTGTTACAGTGTGTCAGCGCAGATAAAGGAGGACTGGTGCTGCTCTGCTGTAGTTGGGAGGGGTTTGCAGCAGGATGGATGCATGTTCTGATGTCGTCTTCTTCTGCAGGAGAACGGACCCCTCTTCCCATCACACTCCTCATTCTCCGGCCTCTGACCTCCTCCGCTGCATCTCTGCACATATTCTCGGCCCGGACGCCGGCCAGCGCTGGACAAGGCTCCTGCTGTCAACCGACAACCCCCAGAGACTTTAGACTGTGCTGCGCGGGGTGTCAGCTGATGTATTTATACTGCTGTAAATAGCGGCTCTGCATTGAGGACGCGCAGCGAGGGCCGACCCCAACTGTGCCGACAATAAAATCCCTTTATAATGTGAGTCCCCCTCTGTGCATGCAGTGGAGCTGTGTACACAGTACGAGGGGCCCGTCCTGCCAGCACCGTGATGTGTCACAAGGGTACGCAAGGTGGTAGGACCCCCAATTATCCTCCCCCCAGTCCTTACAGGGTCGCTCCATTATCGCTGCCCCCCATCAGCTCATCCTGTGCACAGGGGACCTAAGAGGGAGAAAATCTGATGATGGGGGTCATACATGACCTCGAGGGCCCCCGTAGTCACCTACGGGACCTTCTCATTGGTGGAGGTTTTCCCAGAACGGGTTGCCGACCGGGTGACTCAGGGGCCCCTATGTCTTGTGTCCTCGTAAAGTGCAACCCCTAAAAATATAGGGGTGACCCTTAAATTGGGGCATTATAGACCAAGGACCACCACACTAACATTACTCTGAGGTGCCGACCTCCTGCACTCGCCATGGACCCACGACCTCCTGACCACTGAACAGCGACAAGATATCAGAGAACGAGCGCTGCTGACGAGAGGCATCAACTGCGCCCCCGTCAGGGCACAGACAGGTGATCGGTGCCACTCTGGAGGATAAGGCACGATGTGACGGCAGAATAGTGACTGCAGCTCTGGAGGATAAGGCACGATGTGACAGCAGAATAGTGACTGCAGCTCTGGAGGATAACACATGATGTGACGGCAGAATACTGACTGCAGCTCTGGAGGATAAGACATGATGTGACAGCAGAATAGTGACTGCAGCTCTGGAGCATAAGACACGATGTGACCGCAGAATAGTGACTGCAGCTCTGGAGGATGAGACATGATGTGACAGCAGAATAGTGACTGCAGCTCTGGAGGATAAGGCACGATGTGACAGCAGAATAGTGACTGCAGCTCTGGAGGATAACACATGATGTGACGGCAGAATAGTGACTGCAGCTCTGGAGCATAAGACACGATGTGACAGCAGAATAGTGACTGCAGCTCTGGAGGATGAGACATGATGTGACAGCAGAATAGTGACTGCAGCTCTGGAGGATAAGGCAAGATGTGACAGCAGAATAGTGACTAGCTCTGGAGGATAAGACATGATGTGACGGCAGAATAGTGACTGCAGCTCTGGAGGATAAGACATGATGTGACAGCAGAATAGTGACTGCAGCTCTGGAGGATAAGGCACGATGTGACGGCAGAATAGTGACTGCAGCTCTGGAGGATAAGGCACGATGTGACGGCAGAATAGTGACTGCAGCTCTGGAGGATAAGGCACGATGTGACAGCAGAATAGTGACTGCAGCTCTGGAGGATAAGACATGGTGTGACAGCAGAATAGTGACTGCAGCTCTGGAGCATAAGACATGATGTGACGGTAGAATACTGACTGGAGCTCTGGAGGATAAGGTAAGATGTGACAGCAGAATAGTGACTGTAGCTCTGGAGGATAAGACATGATGTGACGGCAGAATAGTGACTGCAGCTCTGGAGTATAAGGCACGATGTGACAGCAGAATAGTGACTGCAGCTCTGGAGGATAAGGCACGATGTGACGGCAGAATAGTGACTGCAGCTCTGGAGGATAAGGCACGATGTGACAGCAGAATAGTGACTAGCTCTGGAGGATAAGACACGGTGTGACAGCAGAATAGTGACTGCAGCTCTGGAGCATAAGACTCGATGTGACAGCAGAATAGTGACTGCAGCTCTGGAGTATAAGGCACGATGTGACAGCAGAATAGTGACTGTAGCTCTGGAGGATAAGACATGATGTGACGGCAGAATAGTGACTGCAGCTCTGGAGGATAAGGCACGATGTGACGGCATAATAGTGACTGCAGCTCTGAAGGATAAGGCACGATGTGACAGCAGAATAGTGACTGCAGCTCTGGAGGATAAGACATGATGTGACGGCAGAATAGTGACTGCAGCTCTGGAGTATAAGGTAAGATGTGACAGCAGAATAGTGACTGTAGCTCTGGAGGATAAGACATGATGTGACGGCAGAATAGTGACTGCAGCTCTGGAGTATAAGGCACGATGTGACAGCAGAATAGTGACCGCAGCTCTGGAGGATAAGGCACGATGTGACGGCAGAATAGTGACTGCAGCTCTGGAGGATAAGGCACGATGTGACAGCAGAATAGTGACTAGCTCTGGAGGATAAGACATGGTGTGACAGCAGAATAGTGACTGCAGCTCTGGAGCATAAGACACGATGTGACAGCAGAATAGTGACTGCAGCTCTGGAGTATAAGGCACGATGTGACAGCAGAATAGTGACTGTAGCTCTGGAGGATAAGACATGATGTGACGGCAGAATAGTGACTGCAGCTCTGGAGGATAAGGCACGATGTGACGGCATAATAGTGACTGCAGCTCTGGAGGATAAGGCACGATGTGACAGCAGAATAGTGACTGCAGCTCTGGAGGATAAGACATGATGTGACAGCAGATTAGTGACTGCAGCTCCGGAGGATAAGGCACGATGTGACAGCAGAATAGTGACTGCAGCTTTGGAGGATAAGACACGATGTGACAGCAGAATAGTGACTGCAGCTCTGGAGGATAAGACACGATGTGACGGCAGAATAGTGACTGCAGCTCTGGAGGATAAGGCACGATGTGACAGCAGAATAGTGACTAGCTCTGGAGGATAAGACATGGTGTGACAGCAGAATAGTGACTGCAGCTCTGGAGCATAAGACACGATGTGACCGCAGAATAGTGACTGCAGCTCTGGAGTATAAGGCACGATGTGACAGCAGAATAGTGACTGTAGCTCTGGAGGATAAGACACGATGTGACGGCAGAATAGTGACTGCAGCTCTGGAGGATAAGGCACGATGTGACGGCATAATAGTGACTGCAGCTCTGGAGGATAAGGCACGATGTGACAGCAGAATAGTGACTGCAGCTCTGGAGGATAAGACATGATGTGACAGCAGAATAGTGACTGCAGCTCTGGAGGATAAGGCACGATGTGACAGCAGAATAGTGACTGCAGCTCTGGAGGATAAGACACGTTTTGACAGCAGAATAGTGACTGCAGCTCTGGAGGATAAGGCACGATGTGACGGCAGAATAGTGACTGCAGCTCTGGAGGATAAGGCACGATGTGACAGCAGAATAGTGACTGCAGCTCTGGAGGATAAGACATGGTGTGACAGCAGAATAGTGACTGCAGCTCTGGAGCATAAGACATGATGTGACGGTAGAATACTGACTGGAGCTCTGGAGGATAAGGTAAGATGTGACAGCAGAATAGTGACTGTAGCTCTGGAGGATAAGACATGATGTGACGGCAGAATAGTGACTGCAGCTCTGGAGTATAAGGCACGATGTGACAGCAGAATAGTGACTGCAGCTCTGGAGGATAAGGCACGATGTGACGGCAGAATAGTGACTGCAGCTCTGGAGCATAAGACATGATGTGACGGTAGAATACTGACTGGAGCTCTGGAGGATAAGGTAAGATGTGACAGCAGAATAGTGACTGCAGCTCTGGAGGATAAGGCACGATGTGACGGCAGAATAGTGACTGCAGCTCTGGAGGATAAGGCACGATGTGACAGCAGAATAGTGACTGCAGCTCTGGAGGATAAGACATGGTGTGACAGCAGAATAGTGACTGCAGCTCTGGAGCATAAGACATGATGTGACGGTAGAATACTGACTGGAGCTCTGGAGGATAAGGTAAGATGTGACAGCAGAATAGTGACTGTAGCTCTGGAGGATAAGACATGATGTGACGGCAGAATAGTGACTGCAGCTCTGGAGTATAAGGCACGATGTGACAGCAGAATAGTGACTGCAGCTCTGGAGGATAAGGCACGATGTGACGGCAGAATAGTGACTGCAGCTCTGGAGGATAAGGCACGATGTGACAGCAGAATAGTGACTAGCTCTGGAGGATAAGACACGGTGTGACAGCAGAATAGTGACTGCAGCTCTGGAGCATAAGACTCGATGTGACAGCAGAATAGTGACTGCAGCTCTGGAGTATAAGGCACGATGTGACAGCAGAATAGTGACTGTAGCTCTGGAGGATAAGACATGATGTGACGGCAGAATAGTGACTGCAGCTCTGGAGGATAAGGCACGATGTGACGGCATAATAGTGACTGCAGCTCTGAAGGATAAGGCACGATGTGACAGCAGAATAGTGACTGCAGCTCTGGAGGATATGACATGATGTGACGGCAGAATAGTGACTGCAGCTCTGGAGTATAAGGTAAGATGTGACAGCAGAATAGTGACTGTAGCTCTGGAGGATAAGACATGATGTGACGGCAGAATAGTGACTGCAGCTCGAGTATAAGGCACGATGTGACAGCAGAATAGTGACCGCAGCTCTGGAGGATAAGGCACGATGTGACGGCAGAATAGTGACTGCAGCTCTGGAGGATAAGGCACGATGTGACAGCAGAATAGTGACTAGCTCTGGAGGATAAGACATGGTGTGACAGCAGAATAGTGACTGCAGCTCTGGAGCATAAGACACGATGTGACAGCAGAATAGTGACTGCAGCTCTGGAGTATAAGGCACGATGTGACAGCAGAATAGTGACTGTAGCTCTGGAGGATAAGACATGATGTGACGGCAGAATAGTGACTGCAGCTCTGGAGGATAAGGCACGATGTGACGGCATAATAGTGACTGCATCTCTGGAGGATAAGGCACGATGTGACAGCAGAATAGTGACTGCAGCTCTGGAGGATAAGACATGATGTGACAGCAGATTAGTGACTGCAGCTCCGGAGGATAAGGCACGATGTGACAGCAGAATAGTGACTGCAGCTCTGGAGGATAAGACACGATGTGACAGCAGAATAGTGACTGCAGCTCTGGAGGATAAGACACGATGTGACGGCAGAATAGTGACTGCAGCTCTGGAGGATAAGGCACGATGTGACAGCAGAATAGTGACTAGCTCTGGAGGATAAGACATGGTGTGACAGCAGAATAGTGACTGCAGCTCTGGAGCATAAGACACGATGTGACCGCAGAATAGTGACTGCAGCTCTGGAGTATAAGGCACGATGTGACAGCAGAATAGTGACTGTAGCTCTGGAGGATAAGACACGATGTGACGGCAGAATAGTGACTGCAGCTCTGGAGGATAAGGCACGATGTGACGGCATAATAGTGACTGCAGCTCTGGAGGATAAGGCACGATGTGACAGCAGAATAGTGACTGCAGCTCTGGAGGATAAGACATGATGTGACAGCAGAATAGTGACTGCAGCTCTGGAGGATAAGGCACGATGTGACAGCAGAATAGTGACTGCAGCTCTGGAGGATAAGACACGTTTTGACAGCAGAATAGTGACTGCAGCTCTGGAGGATAAGGCACGATGTGACAGCAGAATAGTGACTGCAGCTCTGGAGGATAAGACATGATGTGACGGCAGAATAGTGACTGCAGCTCTGGAGGATAAGGCACGATGTGACGGCATAATAGTGACTGCAGCTCTGGAGGATAAGGCACGATGTGACAGCAGAATAGTGACTGCAGCTCTGGAGGATAAGACATGATGTGACAGCAGAATAGTGACTGCAGCTCTGGAGGATAAGGCACGATGTGACAGCAGAATAGTGACTGCAGCTCTGGAGGATAAGACACGTTTTGACAGCAGAATAGTGACTGCAGCTCTGGAGGATGAGGCAGAAGGTAAGTATTACAGTCTCTGTGCGGTGGCTGGGGGTTGTAGTACTTGGACGGCTGCTGCTGGTGTACAGTATATATTTGCAGCGTGTTCACACCAGTCTCGCCGTTCACTCTAACTGCAGAAACCAAGAAAAAGCTCCGGCTCCAGGTAAAACCAATGCGTTCATTTGATAAATAGATTTTTTTAAAATACATAGAGAAAGGTGAAGGAGGGGGGGGGGCAGCACGTTATGAACGCGACATCGGCGTTCTTTGTCACAGAAACGTGGGGCGGCCTGTAAGAGCCGGCAGCGCTCCGCTTCCTCCTGTGATCCCAGCATTATTGGGCATTGGGTATTGGGATTACAGGTCATGGATGCGGCCCCCTCTGCTGGTGGTGACCACCTTCCAGGATCGTCCTGCCTGCACGCTCAGTGTGGGGACATCTGCTCCGGCTAATTGCTTGTTCCATGGCGCTGGCTGGTTTTCGTTTTTTCCATGTCCATGTTTAGCTGGTGCCATCTGTCCGCAGCTCGTGGAAATCCCACATAATCTCTGTCCAGCCGCTCCAGGGTCACAGCGAGGAATGATTCACATGGAAACAAAGCATCGCCATCTATTAACCCCATCAGGGCCAAGGACGCCGGCAGCGCAGGTCAGGAGAGTGCAGCCCGATCCCAGTGCTCGCTGCAGGGTCCGATCAGACGGTCGGCACATCGGGGTACCCAGCGCGTGTCCGGGAGCCTCCGAGCGCTCGTGTCCTCTGCAGATCAGACACAATCTCCCCATTCATCACTTCTGATATCTTGACGATTTTTGCGTCACATTACTCAAAATAACGGTTGCGGGTCCGACAGTCTCCTTTTTTTTCTTTAACTTTTTTTGCGACTTTTCAGCTCCAAAAGTTGAAAATTCTGTAAAAAGTCACGTTTGTCTAGAAAAGCGTCAAATTGAAAGCTCCTCCAGAAACCTCCACAGAGACCGAGGTGAGAGGCGGCAAAAAGCAACATTTGGTCAAAGCCTAAAACATCTGGATAAGCAAAGCAGATGAGGGAGGATACAAAAAGGCGAAAAAAGCAGCAAAAATGTACAGACAAAATGCGAGCAAATACAAAAGTCACTAAAGAGGAGAAAAAGACTCCATAAAAAGTGAAGACGCGGCACCGAGAGCTTCTGGCAATGATCAGTCTCACTGCTGCACAGAGTGAAGTATTTTCTCAGTGGTGCCCGAACCCCCTAGATGTATGCAGATCCCTCTCCTCACTCCCCCGACACATCCGCCAAAAATGCATGGGTTCAATAGCTTATAATGGAGAAAGAAGCTGTTGGGCTCCTCTGTCCTCCTCCTTCCAGACTCTCCTGTCCTCCCTCCAAATGCCTCTGTCCTCTTCCAGGCTGCGTTTTCCCACCTTCCAAGCTCTACTGTCCTTCTTCCAGATCCCTATGTCCAATAAATGTTTTTGTCATCTTGCAGGCTCCTCTGTTGTCCCCTTCTGCCCTCCAGACTCTTCTGTCCTCCACCACCCTCCAAACTCTTCTGTCCTCCTCCTACCTCCAGACTTCTCTGTTTTCCTCCTCCTCCCTCCAGACTTCTCTATCCTCCTCCAGACTCCTGTCCTCCTCCTCCCTCCAAACTCTTCTGTCCTCCTCCCTCCAGACTTCTCTGTCCTCTTCATCCCTCCAGACTCCTCTGCTCTCCTCCTTCCAGACGCCTCCCTCCAGATCCCTATGAGCAGTAAATGCCTTTGTCATCTTCCTGGCTCCCCTGTCCTCCTCCCTCTCCTTTCAGACTCCTTTGTCCTCCTTCCAGACTCCTCTGTCCTCCCTCTCCTTCCAGGCTCCTCTGTCCTCCTTCCATACTCCTGTCCTCCCTCTCCTTTCAGACTCCTCTGTCCTCCCTCTCCTTCCAGACTCCTCTGTCCTCCCTCTCCTTTCAGACTCCTTTGTCCTCCTCCCTCAAGAACCCCATGACCAGTAAATGCCTTTGTCATCTTGCAGGCTCCTCTGTCCTCCTCCTTGCAGACTCCTCTGTCCTTCCAGACTCCTTGGTCCTCCCTCCAGATCCCTATGACTAGTAAATGCCTTTAAAAAAAAAATGAAGAGGAGCAGCATCCAATCCGGGTGAAGAAACGTGAAATTTATAGACGCCTCTCCATTACTAACCTCGGGGCTTTGTGTCGCCTGACAATACAGAGGTGATATTAAACCCCTTAACCATCACCCCACTTGCCACTGCTACAGGGCAAGTGGGAAGAGTGAGGGCTAAGTGTCACAATTGGTGGTAGTGCATCTAAGAGATGCGCCTTTTCTGGGGTGGCTGAGAACTTATGTTCTTAGCCTGGGGGGAGCAGTATCCATGGCCCCTTCCTAGGCTATTACTATCAGCACACAGCTATCTGCATAACAGCTGTATTAATAGCTTGGGAAGCGCCATGGGTATTACTCCTTTTCCAGGCTATAAACATCTGCTCGCAGCCGTCGGCTTTCCCTATGCTAGTTATGAAAATTACGCAGGAACCCACACAGTTTTTTTAAGAAAAATCTTAATTGTATAGTAAACTGAACACACTGTACTAATTGTGTAAGTCACTGACATCTATATACACTACCGTGTAAAAGTTTACGGTCACTTTGAAATGTCCTTATTTATGAAAGAAAAGCACAGTTTTTCCAATGAAGCTAACATTAAATGATTCAGAAATACATTCTATACATTGATAATGTGGTAAATGACTCTAGCTGCAAATGTCCGGTTTGTAATGCAATATCTTCATAGGTGTACAGAGGCCCACATCCAATAACCATCACTCCAATGTTCTTATGGTACTTTGTGTTTGCTAAATGTGTAAGAAGGCTAATGGATGGTTAGAATACTCTTGAAAACCCTTGTGCAAGTATGTTAGCACAGCTGAAAACAGTTTGGCTGATTAGAGAAGCTATAAACCTGACCTTCCTTTGAGCTAGTTGAGAATCTGGAGCATTACATTTGTTGGTTCCATTAAACACTCAAAATGGCCAGAAAAAAAGAACTTTCATGTGAAACTCGACATTCTATTCTTGTTCTTAGAAATGAAGGCTATTCCATGCGAGAAATTGCCAAGAAACTGAAGATTTCCTACAGCATTGTGTACTACTCCCTTCAGACTAGAGCACAAACTCTGCTGTAGCTCTGGCTCTAACCAGAGTAGAAAGAGGAGTGGGAGGCCGCGCTGCACAACGGAGCAACAAGACAAGGACATTAGAGTCTGTAGTTTGAGAAATCGACGCCTCACAGGTACTCAAATGGCAGCTTCATTAAATAGTACACGCAAAACGCCAGTGTCAACATCTACAGTGAAGAGGCGACTCCGGGATGCTGGCCTTCAGGGCAGAGTGGCAAAGAAAAAGCCATACCCGAGACTGGCTAATAAAAGGAAAAGATTAATATGGGCAAAAGAACACAGACATTGGACAGAGGAAGATTGGAAAAAAGTGTTATGGGCAGACGAATCCGAGTTTGAGGTGTTTGGATCACACAGAAGAACATTCGTGAGAACAACTGAAAAGATGCTGGAAGAGTGCCAGACGCCATCTGTCAAGCATGGTGGAGGTAATGTGATGGTCTGAGGTTGCTTTGGGGCTGGTAAAGTGGGAGATTTGCACAAGGTAAAAGGATTTTGAATGAGGAAAGCTATCACTCCATTTTGCAACGCCATGCCGTACCCTGTGGACAGCGCTTGATTGGAGCCAATTTCATCCTACAACAGACCAATGACCCAAAGCACACCTCCAAATTATGGAAGAACTATTTAGGGAAGAAGCAGGCAGCTGGTATTCTATCTGTAATGGGGTGGCCAGCGCAGTCACCAGATCTCAACCCCATTGAGCTGTTGTGGGAGCAGCTTGACCGTATGGTATGCAAAAAGTGCCCATCAAGCCAAACCAACTTGTGGGAGGGGCTTCTGGATGCATGGGATGAAATGTCTCCAGATTACCTCCGCAAATTACCTGCTAGAATGCCAAAGGTCTGCAAAGCTGGAACTGCTGCAAAGGAGCATTATGTGCCGAAAGAAAAGTTTGAAGGAGAAAATGATTTCAAATGAAAATCTTTTTTTCGAACCTCGTCAATGTCTGGACGAGATTTTACATTCATTTGGCAACTCATGTGATTAATAAAAGTATGAGTTTTCATGGAGAATACAAAATTGTCTGGGTGACCCCAAACTTTGGAATGGTAGTGTATCTACCTATTCTATTTGTATTTACTATATGTAATCCATCTTTTCTATCCTGTCTGCTCCTGCAGTGATTTCACTGTACGCGGCAGATGAATTGCTGGCTTTTCATCTATCTAATCTATAAATGTGTTTTGAAGGCTATTTACTTTGAAAACTGTGTACATGACAAAATTGCTCTATGTAAAAGCTCATGTTAAAATCACTACAGTCAGATGCTAGGTGTTAAGTCAGATTGTACTCATGAAAAATGCATGACACTACAGGTTATACAGTGATCACCGGTGACATTATACACAGGAGCTCTGTATATAGTGTCAATGTACAGGTAATACAGTGATCACCAGTGATATTATACACAGGAACTCTGTATATAGTGTCAATGTACAGGTAATACAGTGATCACCAGTGATATTATACACAGGAACTCTGTATATAGTGTCAATGTACAGGTAATACAGTGATCACCAGTGACATTATATACAGACGCTCTGTATATAGTGTCAGTGTACAGGTAATACAGTGCTCACCAGTGACATTATACACAGGAGCTCTGTATATAGTGTCAGTGTACAGGTAATACAGTGATCACCAGTGACATTATACACAGGAGCTCTGTATATAGTGTACAGGTAATACAGTTATCACCAGTGACATTATACACAGGAGCTCTGTATATAGTGTCAGTGTACAGGTAATACAGTAATCACCAGTGACATACACAGGAGTTCTGTATATAGTGTCAGTGTACATGTAATACAGTGATGACCAGTGACATACACAGGAGCTCTGTATATAGTGTATAGTGTACAGGTAATGCAGGGATCACTAGTGACATTATACATAGGAGCTCTGTATATAGTGTATATTGTACAGGTAATACAGTGATCACCAGTGACATACACAGCAGCTCTGTATATAGTGTACAGGTAATACGGTGATCACTGGTGACATTATACACAGGAGCTCTGTATATAGTGTCAGTGTACAGGTAATACAGTGATCACCAGTGACATTATACACAGGAGCTCTGTATATAGTGTATAGGTAATACAGTGATCACCAGTGATATTATACACAGGAGCTCTGTACATAGTGTCAGTGTACAGGTAATACAGTGATCACTGGTGACATTATACACAGGAGCTCTGTATATAGTGTCAGTATACAGGTAATACAGTGATCACTGGTGACATTATACACAGGAGCTCTGTATATAGTGTCAGTATACAGGTAATACAGTGATCACTGGTGACATTATACACAGGAGCTCTGTATATAGTGTCCGTGTACAGGTAATACAGTGATCACCAGTGACATTATACACAGGAGCTCTGTATATAGTGTACAGGTAATACAGTTATCACCAGTGACATTATACACAGGAGCTCTGTATATAGTGTCAGTGTACAGGTAATACAGTAATCACCAGTGACATACACAGGAGTTCTGTATATAGTGTCAGTGTACATGTAATACAGTGATGACCAGTGACATACACAGGAGCTCTGTATATAGTGTATAGTGTACAGGTAATGCAGGGATCACTAGTGACATTATACATAGGAGCTCTGTATATAGTGTATATTGTACAGGTAATACAGTGATCACCAGTGACATACACAGCAGCTCTGTATATAGTGTACAGGTAATACGGTGATCACTGGTGACATTATACACAGGAGCTCTGTATATAGTGTCAGTGTACAGGTAATACAGTGATCACCAGTGACATTATACACAGGAGCTCTGTATATAGTGTACAGGTAATACAGTGATCACCAGTGATATACACAGGAGCTCTGTACATAGTGTCAGTGTACAGGTAATACAGTGATCACTGGTGACATTATACACAGGAGCTCTGTATATAGTGTCAGTATACAGGTAATACAGTGATCACTGGTGACATTATACACAGGAGCTCTGTATATAGTGTCAGTATACAGGTAATACAGTGATCACTGGTGACATTATACACAGGAGCTCTGTATATAGTGTCAGTGTACAGGTAATACAGTGATCACCAGTGACATACACAGGAGCTCTGTATATAGTGTATAGGTAATACAGTGATCACCAGTGATATACACAGGAGCTCTGTATGTAGTGTCAGTGTACAGGTAATACAGGGATCGCCAGTGACATTATACACAGGAGCTCTGTATACAGAGTGGAGATAGCAGCGCGGTATGTGAGCGAATGTCATAGACTGCGAGAAAGAGAACTATGATATGCCATGGACTTCTATGGCCCCCACCCTGGATCTGTCCCATGCCCCTCATCCACCTTCCCTATGCCATGGACTTCTATGGCCCCCACCGTGGATCTGCCCCATGCCCCTCATCCACCTTCCCTATGCCATGGACTTTTATGGCCCCCACCCTGGATCTGCCCCATCCACCTTCCCTATGCCATGGACTTCTATAGCCCCATCCTGGATCTGCCCCCATCCCCCTATCCACCTTCCCTATGCCATGGACTTCTATAGCCCCATCCTGGATCTGCCACCATCCACCTTCCCTATGCCATGGACTTCTATAGCCCCATCCTGGATTTGCCCCCATCCCCATTCACCTTCCCTATGCCATGGACTTCTATAGCCCCATCCTGGATCTGCCCCCATCCACCTTTCCTGCAACCCCTACCCAACATCCCTACAGTCCCTATTCCCTTTTGTACACTTGCTTTGGCAAAACTAATGTGTATTTAGTCCTCCCAATAAAGCTTTGAATTTTTTTAATTTTTATAGTGTCAGTGTACAGGTAATACAGTGATCACCGGTGACATTATACACAGGAGCTCTGTATATACTGTCAGCATACAGGTAATACAGTGATCACTGGTGACATTATACACAGGAGCTCTGTATATAGTGTAAGTGTACAGGTAATACAGGGATCACCAGTGATATACACAGGAGCTCTGTATATAGTGTCAGTGTACAGGTAATACAGTGATCACCAGTGACATTATACACAGGAGCTCTGTATATAGTGCCAGTGTACAGGTAATACAGGGATCACCAGTGACATTATACATAAGAGCTCTGTATATAGTGTCCGTGTACAGGTAATACAGTGATCACTGACATTATACAGAGGAGCTCTGTATATAGTGTGCAGGTAATACAGTGATCACCGGTGGACAGTGACAATGGACAGTCTGAAGTGGCTGAGAACATGGAGTAATAGATTGTGTAGACTGCCTCTCCCAGGTGAGAATTCCGGAAATTCTCTATGCGCTGAAAATCCTGGCCTTTAAACCTGTTACCTTTTATGAGGAAATTTGATCTTCTGGTGTGTTTGGGCAGCAGATTAACATAGTGTCTCTCATCTGAGAGAGTTGTACCAGTTGTGCACATCATACTCGTATAAGGAAACGGAGAAAAAAATTCCTCAATCTTCTCCAATATGTGGGTGCGTGGAAGTGGGACTGCACTGAGATATCATCCCACCCTTTGACTTGCATGGAATATTGGATCAAACTCGGGCACATGCAGCATTATGTGCACATCTCTATAGACCAACATTGGTGGGATCCGGTGTTTTGTAAGATCGCACTCAGCTATGTGCACGAGCCCTAACAGAGAATTGTATAGACCGGATACAACTGATACAAACCATCAGCTGTGAGAAGTCTTAGGTCACTCCTCTGTTAAAGACCTGTTCTATAAATGTGGTGTCCCCTGACATCATTACACCGCGGCCTCCGATCCTGCTTTCCTGATCTTACCTGTTCCATTATGGCTGCAGATTTCGCTTGCTATCCATGATCTGAGTTACCATTCACAATCGTTCAGCCCCTCCCCTAGTATCAGTGACAGGTGGCGATCGTGGCGGTTTCTGCTGCAGTGGAATTAACTACGAATCGTCAGGATTAAGGGGCCAATAATTTTACAGGAAGAGTCATAAGAAAGTATCAGATCTCACATCCTCTTCTCACATGTCTATTTACATACAGAAAGTAACATTGTAACCAGCGGCTGATACATTGTAACTGTCACATGAAGATCTCACTGACCCCAATACATCAAAGACACCAGGGACCATAGCTCCCATCACCCAGAACCACGAAAGATCAGAGCCCCCATCCTCCAGCAACCCCATAGACCACAACCCCCATCAGCCAGCATCTCCATACACTGCAATCGCTATCACCCGGGACCTCCATAGATCACAACCCCCATCACTAAAGACTTTGATGGATAACAGTATTATCACACAGGACTCCATAGACAATAGCCCCCATCATCGTGGATCCCCAGAGACATCATTACGCAGGACTCCCAGAGATCACAGTCCCCATTATCCAAGAATCCCACAGATCACAAACCCCAGCACTCCCATGGACCACATACATCATCATCCATCTACCCCATACATTACAATACGTATCAATGAGGATCTCTCTAGATCCCAACCCCAATTACCATAGATCCCAGCCCCATCACATAGGACCACATAGATCCCAGTCCCATCACACAGGACCCCATAGATCCCAGCCCCATCACACAGGACCCCATAGCTCCCAGCCCCAACACACAGGACCCCATAGATCCCAGGCCCATCACACAGGACCCCACAGACCACAGCCTGCGTGACCTTGGAGTCAGGGTGTTATGGGGGTCCTGCTGAGGGTTTCGGGCAGTGGTGATGTGACATGTAATATTATATTACGCTCCACAGCTGCAGGTTTCTCTCTTTCCTGCGTCACAGAAATGGTTTCACTCCTAAAAGCTGAATTTCAGTTCATGGTTTCAGGATGACACCTGAAGTGGTGCTGGGGTGGGAGCGGGGGGCTTACTGGTGCCTGCAAATGTTGAAAAAGTTGACAAGACTAGTGGAGAAAAAGGGAATCAGTCAACATAATTATATACAGCAGTGTCCAGAATCCTCTCCGTCCAATACGAGTGACAGATGAGTCCCTGGTTTTGGTATAAATTCTATCACCACACGTCTCACAATTTACCAGTTGTTGCCGTAGATTGTAAGAAACCCCCAGACTCCGCATTCATGATCTGCAGGTTCCCGAATCTCTGTATTAGAATCATTAATAGACAGGCGGTGACCACAATAATAGCAGTGTGGAGATCAATCAGTTTTTTTGGGCCTGAGCCCATCGATCGCCAGTCTCACCTTCTCTTCTTTGATCGCTTCTACCATAACGTCCAGGGAGAGGTCAGCCCCTGGCTCAGGAACAGCTTCAGCCAGGAAAGCCGACATCCTGTCACGATCCAGTTCCCTGCTTCCCAAGAGGTGCGAGTAGTATTGAACTGATGACCTCCAAGATCCCTGATCTGGACCTCCTCAGGGATCCCGTACTGTCTATCAGCCCTGTCACTATCTTACTATTCACTGACATAAATAAATAAATCTTTATTTTTATATAGCACTAACATATTCCGCAGCGCTTTACAGTTTGCACACATCATCATCACTGTCCCCGATGGGGCTCACAATCTATATTCCCTATCAGTATGTCTTTGGAATGTGGGAGGAAACCGGAGTACCCGGAGGAAACCCACGCAAACACAGGGAGAACATACAAACTCCTTGCAGATGTTGTCCTTGGTGGGATTTGAACCCAGGACCCCAGCGCTGCAAGGCTGCAGCGCTAACCACTGAGCCACCGTGCCGCCCGACATCTTGCAGCTTCTGTAAGGGTCGGGCGAGTAGTACTTCCCATAATCACTCTCAAAATCAAAGATGCGTGCCTATCGTACTGACACCTATTCAACAAGGATTTCACACTGGAGATCTCACGGCTACCTCCAGTCGAGACAAGATGCTCGAGTCTCCTCAGGCTCTGATACAGGCCATCCCTGTTCAGGCTTCTGAAGTTCGAGAGTTGCCGGAAGAATCTCGCTACCCGATGTTTGAACATCTCCCACAACTTATCAGGATCCTGTCAGCGCCGGCGAACTGCCATGGCTGAGCAGGGTGACTCACACTGCGGGAGGGCCCGGGGTCAGATGCAGGGGAAGGCTCAGGCAGACGGGACCTGTGACGCTGAAGGTTGTAGGAAGCACAAGGACATACGATCATGGGACCACAGGGGGTGGTGCTTAGCGTTCTGCTGCTGGAGATGAGTGTAGGATGCTACTACAGGGATCCTAGAGGAGAGGGGAACTCAGGTCAGACAAACGGGGGTCATACATGGAGAGGGCGGCACGGTACCAGAGGGGCGAGCAGAGAATAGTCAGAATGTAGGCAATGAATTATACATGGAGATAGCAGCGCAGTACAGGAGAGACAGAACGATGTATACAGACTGTGCCCTACCATCTGCCACCATCGCACTCTAAGCAGCATGTCTACTTATCTATTCTCCCTACAGGTACATCACCCAGCTTTCCATACAGACTTCTTACCTCTGCTTCTAGTATTCACTCTGTATGTCTTTCAACTAACCCCCTGCTTTACCACAGTGTTATTTATGACCTTGTTTACTTTGGCTTGATCATATGCATCTGCTCCACTCTTAATTGTCTGACCAAGATGAGCACAGAGCACTCCTCTCAGCTTCACACCTGAATGCACTTTGTAGCACATATATTGCATAGCACAAGTCTGCCAAGACTTTAGTCTGCAGTGTGTATCCTAGAAGTGTGTAACTTAAAAGTGTGAGATGATATGAATTAATCCAGAATTTAACCAGAAGGGAACTGAAGGTAACTGGATAGTCACTGTAAAAAATGTTTGTTTGTTTTCACTCTGACCTCTATAATCCTTCACTTTCTGCTAACCCCCCTAATTCCTACACCAAGCAAGGAACTGTTCATCTCTTCTTCAACCCTCCCCATCCATCTCACCTCTTCCTCAGATCTGTTCCTTACCATACAATCCTTTGTCTCCAAACACAGACAGCCCCCTCATGCCCTCTCCTGCTCCCACCTGCTAACACTCTGCTCCTCCTCACTGCCGGCGATATCCAAATCCTGGTCCTCCTCACCACATTCCCACAGTAATTTCTACCTCCCATCCACGCTCAATCACAACTTTCCATAACCTCTCCAACCTTATATCCATGCACCCAGCCCCAGCTTCCCCAGTCCCACTAACAGGAGCTCTGTGGAACGCTCGCTCTGTCTGCAACAAACTTTCCTTCGTCCATGATCTTTTTATTACTAACAAACTTTCCTTCCTCGCCATCACCGAAACCTGGCTCACCCCCTCTGACACAGCTTCTCCTGCTGCACTCTCGTATGGTGGATTCCACCTTTCCCACACACCCCGCCCCAGCAGCAAGCATGGTGGAGTTGATTTTCTCCTGTCAGATAACAGCTCCTTCACCCCAATCCCACTGCCGCCCTCTGTTACCCTCCCTTCCTTCCTGCGCACTCTGTGCGCATGTACTCCTCCTCCAACCTCCAACTAGCTGTCATTTACCGCCCTCCAGGGCCAGCCACCACCTTCTTTGACCACTTCACCACCTGCCTACTTCATTTCCTTTCCACTGATATCCCCACTATCATCATGGGTGACTTCAACATCTCCATTGACACTTCCCTCTCAGCTGCCACTAAACTTCTTTCACTCACTTCCTCCTTCGGCCTCACTCAATGGTCTTCTACAGCCACCCACAAAGATGGCCACACACTGGACCTCATCTTCACCCACCTTTGCTCCCTATCTAGCCTCTCTAACTCAGCTCTACCTCTTTCTGACCACAACCTTTCATTCACTTCCCTCTTCTCTCCTGGTCAACAATCCCCACCCCACAAACTCGCACACCCTCGCAGAAATCTTCAGCACCTCGATCTACACTCACTGTCTGAATCCCTCCTCCCTCTTACAGACATAAGTTTCCTACACAATGCGGATGCTGCTGCCGCTCTAAATAACACCACAATAGCTGTAGCTTTGGAATCCGTTGCCCCTGTCACACATACCAAAGCTCGCAAAATCAACAGACAGCCCTGGCACACCAGTCTGACCAAAGAACTGAGGTGGGCTTCCAGGGCTGCTGAGCGGAGATGGAAAAGATCACACTCCAATGAGGACGTCATCACATTCAAACTCCCTCACTACTTTCAAGGCCACACTCGCTGCAGCAAAACAAACCTACTTCTCATCTCTCATATCCTCCCTGTCTCACAACCCTAAACAGCTATTCAACACCTTCAATTCTCTCCTCCATCCCCCAGCACCTCCTCCCTCCCCACTCATCTCAGCTGAAGACTTTGCCTCATTTTTCAAGAAGATTGATAACATCAGACACAGTTTTCGTCAACAACCCCCAGAGTCCTTCCTCCTAACTGCCCTGCTCTCCTCCTCCAAAACCAACTTCACCACCATTACAGAAGATCGACTCCACTCTACTCTCAAGATGTGTCATGCCGTCTCTGCATACTCACCCGGCCATCGCTCCCATGCCGCAGCCCCTTGCCGCCCGACAGCCACGGCGGTCACCTCTGACAGGCGCGTGGCCGACGGCATCTCTGCATGCAATGCACATGCGCCATAGGCCGCGGCCGCGCCTCCCTTCTGCTTCTTGTGCTCCGGCTATGCCCTGACCCGGAAGCACCTCCTGACCAATGGCAGACCAGACAGGCATATCAGGCCGCTTCCCCCTGAGGGAGGCGCCTGATCGTTGTGTTTCCTAGCACACTGGGCCTCGCTTCTTCGTATGCTCTCTGCAGTCTCACTGTCCCGTTCTTATGTGCTCCCTGCAGCAGCCTCGCAGTCCTGCTATCCGTGTCCCCTGCTGTACTCCGCAGTCCGACTCCAGTCCTGCCTCCGGTGTTCCTGTTCCATCCTGCTCCAGTCCTGCCGTCCTACTCCAGTCCTGCCTCCGGTGTTCCTGTTCCATCCTGCTCCAGTCCTGCCGTCCTACTCCAGTCCTGCTTCCGGTTTTCCCGTTCCATCCTGCTCCAGTCCTGCTGTCCTACTCCAGTCCTGCCTCCAGTGTTCCTGTTCCATCCTGCTCCAGTCCTTCCGTCCTACTCTAGTCCTGCCTCCGGTGTTCCTGTTCCAACCATCCCTCCACGTTCCAGTCTACTGCCTTACTCCATTCCTGTCTCCAGTGTTCCAGCTCTGTCCTGTCATCTACACTTCAGTCCCTCCACGTTCCAGTCTAGTCTTACTCTACTCCTGTCTCCTGTGTTCCAGCTCTGTTCTGTCATCTACACTTCAGTCCCACAGTCCTACTCCAGTCCATCCTGAGCCGCCCCTCTCGGTACCGGCTACCGTGGTACTCGAACCCCTGGGCCTGCTCCTAACGGTCCCTGTATAGGGGTCGGTTCCACCTGGCAGCTCGCCCGGGGCCCCTCGGTGCCACGGCCCAGAGGGTCCACTCCTGGAGATTCTGGCTCCAGACCAGCCACGCTAACAAGATCATATCTCACTACCTGTGCACTTGACCCGATCCTATCCCACTTCATTCCAACCCTAACCCATCTCTTCAACCTATCACTAACAACTTGTGTTTTCCCCTCAAGCTTTAAACATGCCTTAATCACACCTATCCTCAAGAAGCCCTCTCTTGACCCATCTTCTGTATCTAGCTATCGCCCTATATCACTTCTCCCCTATGCCTCAAAACTACTGGAACAACACGTCCATCTTGAACTGTCCTCCCACCTCTCTTCTTGCTCCCTCTTTGACCGCTTACAATCTGGCTTCCGGTCACACCACTCCACTGAAACTGCCCTAACTAAGGTCACCAATGACTTATTAACCACCAAGGCCAAGCGACACTACTCTGTCCTCCTCCTCCTGGACCTGTTTTCTGCCTTTGACACAGTGGACCATTCCCTATTATTACAGACCCTCTCATCTCTTGGTATCACAGACTCGGCCCTATCTTGGAACTCATCATACCTAACAGACCGGACATTCAGCGTCTCCCACTCACACACCACTTCCTCACTGCGGCCCCTATTCGTCGGAGTCCCGCAAGGTTCAGTCCTAGGGCCCCTGCTCTTGTCCGTTTACACCTTCGGCCTCGGACAGCTCATAGAATCTCATGGCTTTCAGTATCACCTCTTTGCTGATGACACACAGATCTACATCTCTGGACCAGATATCACCTCCCTACTATCCAGAATCCCACAATGTCTGTCCGCTATTTCATTCTTCTCCGCTAGATTTCTAAAACTTAATATGGACAAAACAGAATTAATCATCTTTGCCCCATCTCACGTGACCCCCCCAACGGACCTATCCATTAAAGTAAACGGCTGCTCACTCTCCCCAGTCCCACAAGCTCGCTGCCTCGGGGTTATCCTTGACACTGATCTCTCTTTCAAACCACATATCCAAGCCCTTTCCACTTCCTGCTGACTTCAACTCAAAAACATTTCACGGATCCGTACATTCCTCAACCAAGAATCTGCAAAAACCCTAGTCCATGCCCTCATCTCCCGCCTTGACTACTGCAACCTCCTGCTCTGTGGTCTCTCCTCCAACACTCTCGCACTCCTCCAAACTATTCTAAACTCTGCTGCCCGGCTAATCCACCTGTCCCCCCGCTATTCCCCGGCCTCTCCCCTCTGTCAATCCCTTCACTGGCTCCCCATTACCCAAAGACTCCAGTTCAAAACCCTAACCATGACATACAAAGCCATCCACAACCTGTGCCCTCCATACATCTGTGACCTCGTCTCCCAGGTACTTACCTGCATGCACCCTACGATCATCACAAGATCTCCTCCTGTACTCCCCTCTTATCTCCTCTTCCCACAATCGCATATAAGATTTCTCCCGCGCTTCCCCCCTACTCTGGAACTCTCTACCACAACACATCAGACTCTAGCCTACCATCGAAACCTTCAAAAAGCACCTGAAGACCGACCTCTTCCAATAAGCCTACAACCTGCAGTAACCACCGATCCACCAAACCGCTGTACGACCAGCTCTACCCTCACCTACTGTATCCTCACGCATCCCTTGTAGATTGTGAGCCCTCGCGGGCAGGGTCCTCTCTCCTCCTGGACCAGTCGTGACTTGTATTGTTATAAGATTACTGTGCGTGTATGTATTATGTACACCCCTCCTCACATGTAAAGCGGCATGGAATAAATGGCGCTATAATAATAAATAATAATCATAATAATAATAACCAAGCCCAGTGATACTGTTGTGTGTACACCAGGTATTGGTACTTTTGGCAGTGTGGACAGGGGCCAAGTCCTGCTGGAGAATGACATTTCCATCTCCATAAAGCTTGTCGGCAGAGGGAAGCATGAAGAGCTCTAACATGTCCTGGTAGACGGCTGCGCTGACTTTGGTCTTGATAAAACACAGTGGATCTACACCAGCAGCTGACATGGCTCCCCAAACCATCACTGATAGTGGACACTTCACACTAGACCTCCAGCAGCTTGGATTGTGGCCTCCACTCTTCCTCCAGACTCTGGGACCACTGACCACAGTCCGGTTCTTTTCCTCCTTGGCCCAGGTAAGACGCTTCTGGCGTTGTCTATTGGCCATGAGTGGCTGACACAAGGAATGTGACACTTGTGGCCCATGTCCTGGATACGTCTGTGTGTTGTGTGAAGCAATGACTCCAGCAGCAGTCCGCTCCTTGTGAATCTCCCCCACATTACTGAATGGCCTTTTCCTAACAATTCCTTTCCAGGCTGCGGTTATCCCGGTGGCTTGTACCCCTTTCTCTACCACACTTTTTCCTTCCACGCCACTTTCCATTAATATTCTTGGATCCAGCACTCTGTGAACAGCCGGCTTCTTTAGCAATGACCTTTTGTGGCTTCCCCTCCTTGTGGAGTGTGTCAGTGACGGCCTTCTGGACATCTGTCAGGTCAGCAGTCTTCCCCATGATTGTGGAGCTACGGAAACAGACTAAGGGACCTTTATAAACGCTTAGGAGCCTTTACAGGGGTTTATTGCTAATTATTCTAATTTACTGAGATAATGACTTTTGGGTTTTCATTGGCTGTAAGCCATAATCACCAATATTACCAGAAATAAACCCGTGGAATAGATCACTCTGTGTGTAATGACTCTATAGAATAGAGGAGAGGCACTGCCTGTATTGGAGAACTGAAATAAATTCACTTTTAGATGATATTCTAATTTTGGGAGAAGCAGCTGTATATCTATGACATTATGAACGTGCTATGCTCTCAGTGTCGCTCAGGCATCTACAGATAGCGACACAGAAGAACGTTGCATTATTCTGCGGGGGACGATGTTCTACAGTGAATACACAAGTCATGTTTACATGGAGATAAAGGTCACCTGCGCTCACACCCAAAAGTGCCCTGGGGTGCAGAACCCGGGAACATCGGAAACCGCAAGGAACACGCTTCAAAGACAACGACACACATACAGCATCACAGACACTGAGCGGAAGTGGTACTGTGCAGTGTATATATACAGGAGGAGGGGTACTGTGCAGTGTATATATACAGGAGGAGCGGTACTGTGCAGTGTATATATACAGGAGGAGCGGTACTGTGCAGTGTATATATACAGGAGGAGCGGTACTGTGCAGTGTATATATACAGGAGGAGCGGTACTGTGCAGTGTATATATACAGGAGGAGCGGTACTGTGCAGTGTATATATACAGGAGGAGCGGTACTGTGCAGTGTATATATACAGGAGGAGCGGTACTGTGCAGTGTATATATACAGGAGGAGCGGTACTGTGCAGTGTATATATACAGGAGGAGTGGTACTGTGCAGTGTATATATACAGGAGGAGCGGTACTGTGCAGTGTATATATACAGGAGGAGCGGTACTGTGCAGTGTATATATACAGGAGGAGCGGTACTGTGCAGTGTATATATACAGGAGGAGCGGTACTGTGCAGTGTATATACACAGGAGGAGCGGTACTGTGCAGTGTATATATACAGGAGGAGTGGTACTGTGCAGTGTATATATACAGGAGGAGCGGTACTGTGCAGTGTATATATACAGGAGGAGCGGTACTGTGCAGTGTATATATACAGGAGGAGAGTACTGTGCAGTGTATATATACAGGAGGAGAGTACTGTGCAGTGTAGATATACAGGAGGAGCGGTACTGTGCAGTGTATATACACAGGAGGAGCGGTACTGTGCAGTGTATATATATACAGGAGGAGTGGTACTGTGCAGTGTATATATACAGGAGGAGCGGTACTGTGCAGTGTATATATACAGGAGGAGCGGTACTGTGCAGTGTATATATACAGGAGGAGAGTACTGTGCAGTGTAGATATACAGGAGGAGCGGTACTGTGCAGTGTATATATACAGGAGGAGCGGTACTGTGCAGTGTATATACACAGGAGGAGCGGTACTGTGCAGTGTATATATACAGGAGGAGAGTACTGTGCAGTGTAGATATACAGGAGGAGTGGTACTGTGCAGTGTATATATACAGGAGGAGCGGTACTGTGCAGTGTATATATACAGGAGGAGTGGTACTGTGCAGTGTATATATACAGGAGGAGCGGTACTGTGCAGTGTATATATACAGGAGGAGGGGTACTGTGCAGTGTATATATACAGGGGGAGCGGTACTGTGCAGTGTATATATACAGGAGGAGCGGTACTGTGCAGTGTATATATACAGGAGGAGCGGTACTGTGCAGTGTATATATACAGGAGGAGCGGTACTGTGCAGTGTATATATACAGGAGGAGCGGTACTGTGCAGTGTATATATACAGGAGGAGCGGTACTGTGCAGTGTATATATACAGGAGGAGAGTACTGTGCAGTGTATATATACAGGGGGAGCGGTACTGTGCAGTGTATATATACAGGAGGAGCGGTACTGTGCAGTGTATATATACAGGAGGAGGGGTACTGTGCAGTGTATATATACAGGGGGAGCGGTACTGTGCAGTGTATATATACAGGCGGAGCGGTACTGTGCAGTGTATATATACAGGAGGAGGGGTACTGTGCAGTGTATATATACAGGGGGAGCGGTACTGTGCAGTGTATATATACAGGCGGAGCGGTACTGTGCAGTGTATATATACAGGAGGAGCGGTACTGTGCAGTGTATATATACAGGAGGAGGGGTACTGTGCAGTGTATATATACAGGGGGAGCGGTACTGTGCAGTGTATATATACAGGCGGAGCGGTACTGTGCAGTGTATATATACAGGAGGAGCGGTACTGTGCAGTGTATATATACAGGAGGAGGGGTACTGTGCAGTGTATATATACAGGGGGAGCGGTACTGTGCAGTGTATATATACAGGAGGAGCGGTACTGTGCAGTGTATATATACAGGAGGAGCGGTACTGTGCAGTGTATATATACAGGAGGAGGGGTACTGTGCAGTGTATATATACAGGGGGAGTGGTACTGTGCAGTGTATATATATACAGGAGGAGGGGTACTGTGCAGTGTATATATACAGGGGGAGCGGTACTGTGCAGTGTATATATACAGGCGGAGCGGTACTGTGCAGTGTATATATACAGGAGGAGCGGTACTGTGCAGTGTATATATACAGGAGGAGGGGTACTGTGCAGTGTATATATACAGGGGGAGCGGTACTGTGCATTGTATATATACAGGAGGAGCGGTACTGTGCAGTGTATATATACAGGAGGAGAGTACTGTGCAGTGTAGATATACAGGAGGAGCGGTACTGTGCAGTGTAGATATACAGGAGGAGCGGTACTGTGCAGTGTATATATACAGGAGGAGCGGTACTGTGCAGTGTATATATACAGGAGGAGTGGTACTGTGCAGTGTATATATACACAGGAGGAGCGGTACTGTGCAGTGTATATATACAGGAGGAGTGGTGCTGTGCAGTGTATATATACAGGAGGAGTGGTACTGTGCGGTGTATATATACAGGAGGAGCGGTACTGTGCAGTGTATATACACAGGAGGAGCGGTACTGTGCAGTGTAGATATACAGGAGGAGCGGTACTGTGCAGTGTATATATACAGGAGGAGTGGTACTGTGCAGTGTATGTATACAGGAGGAGCGGTACTGTGCAGTGTATATATACAGGAGGAGCGGTACTGTGTAGTGTATATATACAGGAGGAGTGGTACTGTGCAGTGTATATATACAGGAGGAGTGGTACTGTGCAGTGTATATATACAGGAGGAGCGGTACTGTGCAGTGTATATATACAGGATGAGCGGTACTGTGCAGTGTATATATACAGGAGGAGTGGTACTGTGCAGTGTATATATACAGGAGGAGTGCTACTGTGCAGTGTATATACAGTATATACAGGAGGAGTGCTACTGTGCAGTGTATATATATACAGGAGGAGCGGTACTGTGCAGTGTATATATAAAGGAGGAGTGGTACTGTGCAGTGTGTATATATACAGGAGGAGTGGTACTGTGCAGTGTATATATACAGGAGGGGTACTGTGCAGTGTATATATACAGGAGGAGTGGTACTGTGCAGTGTATATATACAGGAGGAGTGCTACTGTGCAGTGTATATATATACAGGAGGAGTGGTACTGTGCAGTGTATATATACAGGAGGGGTACTGTGCAGTGTATATATACAGGAGGAGTGGTACTGTGCAGTGTATATATACAGGAGGAGTGGTACTGTGCAGTGTATATATACACAGGAGGAGTGGTACTGTGCAGTGTATATATACAGGAGGGGTACTGTGCAGTGTATATATACAGGAGGAGTGGTACTGTGCAGTGTATATATACAGGAGGAGTGCTACTGTGCAGTGTATATATATACAGGAGGAGTGGTACTGTGCAGTGTATATATACAGGAGGAGCGGTACTGTGCAGTGTATATATACAGGAGGAGTGCTACTGTGCAGTGTATATATACAGGAGGAGTGGTACTGTGCAGTGTATATATACAGGAGGAGTGGTACTGTGCAGTGTATATATACACAGGAGGAGCGGTACTGTGCAGTGTATATATACAGGAGGAGTGGTGCTGTGCAGTGTATATATACAGGAGGAGTGGTACTGTGCGGTGTATATATACAGGAGGAGCGGTACTGTGCAGTGTATATACACAGGAGGAGCGGTACTGTGCAGTGTAGATATACAGGAGGAGCGGTACTGTGCAGTGTATATATACACGAGGAGTGGTACTGTGCAGTGTATGTATACAGGAGGAGCGGTACTGTGCAGTGTATATATACAGGAGGAGCGGTACTGTGTAGTGTATATATACAGGAGGAGTGGTACTGTGCAGTGTATATATACAGGAGGAGTGGTACTGTGCAGTGTATATATACAGGAGGAGTGGTACTGTGCAGTGTATATATACAGGAGGAGTGCTACTGTGCAGTGTATATATACACAGGAGGAGTGGTACTGTGCAGTGTATATATACAGGAGTGCTACTGTGCAGTGTATATATACAGGAGGAGTGCTACTGTGCAGTGTATATATACACAGGAGGAGTGGCACTGTGCAGTGTCTATATACAGGAGTGGTACTCTGCAGTGTATATATACAGGAGGAGTGGTACTGTGCAGTGTATATGTACAGGAGGAGTGGTACTGTGCAGTGTATATATATATATATACAGGAGGAGCGGTACTGTGCAGTGTATATATACAGGACAGGAGTGGTGCTGTGCAGTGTATATATACAGGGGGAGTGGTACTGTGCAGTGTATATATACAGGAGGAGTGGTACTGTGCAGTGTATATGTACAGGAGGAGTGGTACTGTGCAGTGTATATATATACAGGAGGAGCGGTACTGTGCAGTGTATATATACAGGACAGGAGTGGTGCTGTGCAGTGTATATATACAGGGGGAGTGGTACTGTGCAGTGTATATATACAGGAGGAGTGGTGCTGTGCAGTGTATATATACAGGGGGAGTGGTACTGCGCAGTGTATATATACAGGAGGAGTGGTACTGTGCTGTGTATATATACAGGAGGAGTGGTACTGTGCAGTGTCTATATACAGGAGGAGTGGTACTGTGCAGTGTCTATATACAGGAGGAGTGGTACTGTGCAGGGTATATATACAGGAGGAGCGGTACTGTGCAGTGTATATATACAGGAGTGGTACTGTGCAGTATATATACAGGAGGAGCGGTACTGTGCAGTGTCTATATACAGGAGGAGCGGCACTGTGCAGTGTATATATACAGGAGGAGCGGTACTGTGCAGTGTATATACTGTATACAGGAGGAGCGGTACTGTGCAGTGTATATATACAGGAGGAGTGGTACTGTGCAGTGTATATATACAGGAGGAGTGGTACTGTGCAGTGTATATATACAGGAGGAGTGGTACTGTGCAGTGTATATATACAGGAGGAGTGGTACTGTGCAGTGTGTATATACAGGAGGAGTGGTACTCTGCAGTGTATATATACAGGAGGAGTGGTACTGTGCAGTGTATATATACAGGAGTGGTACTTGTGACGAACAGCCCACGGCCGTTCGTTCACTTACGGGGGCTACTAACGGGGGTCCCGCTGCCACCAAAACGCGACGGACAGCGGACCCTGTGTCACCACTATGTCACAGTCCCACCACTGACACGGGTGTATCAGCGGACGGAGGGACGAGACACACTGCCGGCACACGGTTATCACAGGCACAGTTGGGCTTATCTTAGTTATCCCACCACTGGCACCATGTGACCAAAAATATCCAGCAAGCTAATCTCACTCTACAATTTGCCGCAGGGGGAGTTTAATTTGGATGCCCCACCACTGCTATCAATCTTCCAAGTACTGCGGGGATTTATGTATATCCCACTTTCTCAGTTCCACTTTGGAACTCGCAGCTTTCCGGCGCCCCCCTTACCCTCAGGTCAGTCAGGGAACTGCACCTAGGATAATTGGTCGCCGGACGGGCTGCCTGTTGTGAACCGGCAATTAGGCTTCTGCAGTAAGGGAATTATCAATGCTGTGGCCGCAGACCCTTATTCAGCAATATAAGACCCTTCTGGACTGCCAGCAAGCCGCAATAGCCGTGCACAACGCGCTGCCACCAGTCACGGTTACTTAATTCACAGTGTTAAATTAAGAGGGTCCGTGGCAAACCCCTTGAATTAGTAGCGATTATCTAACAAAGGCATATAGTTCGATTCTTAGAGCATGGAGACAGATCTAAATAATTATTTCATTTATTTTCCAAAAGAGGACAGTGATTACAAATAAAAGTTGCTATAAAATTGAGACCTAAAATATGTACAGTACAGATATAAAATAAAAGTGGAGAAAACAAAGAGATTACACTCACAGTTCCATATTGTTGTTAGGCATCCCATGTGGTTTTAAGGGGGGTGGAGGCGGAGCTGCGCGTCTCCACTCATCTGAGTTCTTGTCAGCACGGACTCTGCAGCTGTTCTGAGTTGGTTCTGCCAGGGAATGTCTTATAGACTTTCCTATGTGACATCACAGAGAGGTGCATTCTGGGTTGATCCCACCTCTCTTATCCAAGTTATGTTTTGGCTACAAAACTTAGATTAGCTATAACTTTATGGGAGAAGCTGGTATGGACTCATCAGTGGTATTATGTTTCCCAGCGTAATGAGCCTATCAAGAAAACATCAAACATCTATGCGATATGACCGTCCATTTGGGCGCAAAACCTATCTCATGTTCTGGACAGGGTAGAACTTCGAAAGATACGCGGTATCGAAGCTGGGACCGCTCAGGTTACAAAAATATGATTTTCATATCTCTACTTGGTACGGTTTTCGCAGGGCAGGCTCTTAAAGGTTTACTACTAACCTTTATTTCAAACAAAGACCTTTTCCCGCATTTTTCAGCTGAGAGAAGGAAACAAATGGTTGTAACAGCAGGGGGTCTCCTATTACTAGTGCGAACACAGGCTGTAGAGGAGTGGGGGTGGCACTGCTCTGTGTGTGTGAAGGGAGGAGGGGTGAAGCTGCAGAGCTAGCAGCCTGGATTGTCATATGTGCCGATCTTTCTGGAAAGTTACAACAGAAAACATCATATTTTGTGGACAAAACCCCATACCTCACAGACATTGTACATCACACCTCCCCCCTTAAGAGGGCGCTAAGGAGGCATTACCTCTCGGTAATCGGCCATGCGCACCTCAGCGGGTTCGCCCCGGCGGGACAACCCATCGGCATTGCCGTTTTCACTGCCCTTCCTGTGTTTTACAGTGAAGTCGTACTGTTGAAGGGCAAGGCTCCAGCGGAGCAACCTTCCATTGGTTCCGGACACTGTGTGCAACCAGCTCAGAGGGTTGTGGTCAGTTACCACCGTGAAGGCACGCCCGTACAGGTAGGGCTGCAAACGCTGCAGTGCCCACACCATGGCCAGACACTCCTTCTCGATGGTCGAGTATGCCACTTCCCTCGGCAAAAGTTTCCGGCTCAGATACAACACGGGGTGCTCTTGGTCCCCTGAATCGACCTGGCTAAGCACAGCACCGAGGCCAAACTCGCTGGCGTCGGTCTGTACCAGAAACGGGCGACTGCTGTCGACTGCTCTCAACACTGGAGAGTTGCACAGGGCTGCTTTCAAAGCTTGGAAAGCCGCCTCACAGTCATCTGTCCAGTTGACTGTTTGGGGTAGCCTCTGCTTGGTGAGGTCAGTCAAGGGTTTGGCAAGCGCGCTACAGTCCTGTACGAACCGCCTATAGTACCCTGCAGTGCCCAAGAAGGACTTCACCTGTTTCTTGGTCCTGGGGGTGGGCCAGGACACGATTGCATCCACTTTTCTGGCTCCGGACTCATGGAACCCCCGCCTACCCGGTGCCCCAGGTAGTGGATCTTGCGCATGCCTATCTGGTCAGGCCTGCCTGGTGAAGATGCTTGAGCACCTCCTGGAGGTGCTGAAGGTGTTCCTCCCAGGTGGAACTGAAGACGGCAATATCGTCTAAGTACGCCACTGCGTACTCCTCCAGTCCCTGAAGCAGGTGGTTGACCATCCGCTGGAAAGTGGCAGGGGCATTCTTCATGCCGAAGGGCATGACCGTGGACTCGTACAGTCCAAAGGGGGTGATAAAGGCGGATTTCTCCTGCGCCTCAGGGCTCAGGGGAATCTGCCAGTATCCCCGACTCAAATCCATGATGGATATGTAGTTGGCGTTTGTCAACCGCTCGAGCAGATCCTCGATGTGCGGCATTGGGTGGGCATCAGAGGTTGTGATGGCGTTGAGCCCCCTGTAGTCCACGCAGAACCGGGTGGTTCGATCCTTTTTAGGCACGAGGACTACAGGTGAAGCCCACACGCTTTTTGACCATCGAATCACCCCCAGCCTTAACATCTCATCGATCTCTTGGCGCATGACTTGTTGCACCGTTTCAGAGATCCGATAAGGTGTTCGCCGTAATGGGGCGTGATTCCAGGTGTCCACGTCATGAACCGCTAACTCCGTCCTCCCAGGACGGTTGGTGAACACGGGCCGGAAGAGTTCCAGGGTGGCCATCAACTGCAACCGCTGGGACACGGTGAGCGAACCACTTATCTCCATGTCCTCAATGGACCCATTGGCCTTGGCCTGGGCCAGCATGTCCAGGAGGGGATCTTCCTCCCCATCCTCTGGCAGATTGCAGACCGGTAGGACGCAAGCTTCACGTTCGTAGTGCGCCTTCAGCATGTTGACGTGAAAGGCCTTGCGCCTACCCCGAGCATGGTCAAGCGTGACCACGTAGGTGACCGGGTTGAGCTGTTGGTGGACGACGTATGGGCCTTCCCAGGCTGCCTGAAGCTTATCCGTTGGTACAGGGACCAGCGCCCACACCTTTTGACCCACCTGGTAGGTCCACTCCCGGGCGTTCTGGTCGTACCAGCGCTTCTGGTCAGCCTGAGCCTGCGTCATGTTGTCATGTACCAACTGCGTCAAGGTCTGCATCTTGTCACGGAAGCGCATGACATAATCCACGATGGACACTTCTGTGGGGTTTGGCTCATCTTCCCAGGCTTCTCTTATCAACCCAAGGGGTCCCCGGACTCGCCTGCCATACAGGAGCTCGAAGGGGGAGAACCCGGTCGAGGCCTGCGGAACTTCTCTGTAAGCGAACAGCAGGTGTGGGAGGTACCGCTCCCAGTCGCGCCCTTGGGTCTCAACCAGTATGCGGAGCATCTGTTTGAGGGTACCGTTGAAACGTTCACACAAACCATTAGTCTGTGGGTGATACGGACTCGATACCAGCTGCGTCACCTGCATTTTCTCACAGAGAGCCTCCATTAGGCGAGACATGAATTGGGGCCCTTGATCGGTAAGCATCTCCCTGGGAAATCCTACTCTTGAAAAGATGGTCACCAGTGCGTCAGCCACCTTATCTGCCCTGGTTGAAGACAGAGCTACTGCCTCTGGGTACCGGGTAGCGTAGTCTACCACGGTGAGAATGTATTGCTTTCCGGAGCTGCTGGGGACGGACAGCGGTCCTACAATGTCCACCGCGATTCTCTGGAAAGGCTCCTCTATCACCGGCAAAGGAATAAGGGGAGCCTTAAGAGCAGGCCCCGCCTTACCCACTTTTTGACAGGTGGCGCAGGAGCGGCAGTAGTGTGTTACATCTGTCCCCATCTTGGGCCAATAGAAGTGTTGAGACAGCCGTGCCTTTGTTTTGCTGATCCCCAAGTGTCCAGCGAGTGGAATCTCATGGGCAATCCGCAACAACTCGGTTCTGAACTGATAGGGGACGAACAGCTGTCTTTCCCTCAACCACTCCTTTTTAGGATCTCCGGGTACTGTCTCCCGGTACAACCTTCCTCGTTCCCAGAACACCCTCTCCTTATCAGGCTTGGAGGTGGGCGTCTCGGCGAGACCTCTCAATTTCTCCAGGCTGGCATCTGAGTGCAGAGCAGCCTGGAACTCCATGCTGGAGGCTGCCAGAAGTGACGTCAGGGTACCTCCTTTACTGGGACCCTCTGGAACCGGCTCTGGGTTCACCTCTGGTTCAGTCTCTCCTGTAGCAGCAGAGGGTCCAGAAGACAGTGCGTTACCTGCGATCTGGGCACTCTGACTGCGTGTGACAGCTGCTATGTATGCTGTCTCCCTGGGGATTTCTACAGACCCACCAGCCGGTGCTGGCTTGGGCTCTACCTCCCCATCCACCCCCAACACTTCAGGAGCAGTGCTACTTATGGGCCAGTTACCTTCCTCGGTGGCACTGGTCAGCTGCATGGCATTACCTTCCTCATGGTCCCCATGCACCTCCCCATTTCCTTGAGCACCGTTGCTTACTCCTGCCAGGGGTTCCTCAGCCGTCTCACTCCGCAGAGTGACGGGGCTGAGCACTTCGGTACCTGTGGACACATCTACCGCTTCAAAGAAAGGGTTAACGGGTTCAGTCGGCACAGATACATCAACATCATCATCATCCTTCCTAGGAGAAGAATGGATATCAGTTTGCTTTGGTACATTCACATCAGCATCAGCATCATACCTGGGGAAGGAATGGTTGTTAGTTGCATCATTACTCATCAAGGCATTAGCAGGTAACACATTCAGTTTCCCCTCATCATCATCATCATCAGGGTTAACGTTACCCTTATTATCAGTTTGGGGAAGGGTGTCAGGGACGTAGTATGCAACCATCCGCCCCAAGTCAGTCCCCATTAAAACATCAGTGGGCAGGTTTTCAGACACTCCCACCTCCCTCAACCCGCTCCCGGCACCCCAGTCAAGAAAAACTCGTGCCACTGGCAAGGGACAACGGGTGCCTCCAATCCCGGTGACAGTCAGGGTTTTCCCCTCAACAAACTCTTCAGGGGCCGCCAGTCCAGGACGGATGAGGGTTCGTTCAGCCCCGGTGTCCTTGAGGCCTGTAGCAAGACGGGCCCCCACCTGAACAGGTTGAACGTTGTCGTCAGCCCTCCCAACCCCACCTCCCACCAAAAGAACAGAGGCGTTGGGCCCGGGGGCCTTGGCTGGGGGGTTCTTCGGCCTGTTCGGACAGGCGTAAAAGAAGTGACCAGGCCGCTGGCAGTGGTGACACAGGCGACTGTCAGTAGCCGGCCTGTTGTTGGCAACAGGGACAGGGCCTCCGGAGGGACGGCTAGCTGGGGCATTGGGGTTGGTTGCTGGCTTACCCCCTTTCCAGCTGGTGGCGACTGGCCTCCGCGTCTCGGGCTTCTGGTTGGCCTCGTAGTTGTCGGCAATCTGCACCGCTTTGTCCGCGTTCGTTGGTTCGCGGTCCAGGATGAACTGTCGGACCTCAGCTGGGCAGAGATGCAGGAACTGGTCTTTGATCATCAGGTCCCGTAGCTGCTCAAAGGTTTCAACGGACAGTCCATGGATCCACTGGTCAAAGTGGGTCCTGAGTCCTTGCACCACATCACTGTAGCTATCGTGTGGGCCACGTTGGAGGTGCCGGAACTTCTTTCGGTATACCTCAGGTGTCAGCCGGTATTTGGTGATCAGCGCCTGCTTTATGGCGTCATAGTCGTCATCGGCTTCTGGCGGAAGAGAAGCAAATGCCTCCAGGGCTTTGCCTTTTAGCCCTGGGGTCAAGTACCTTGCCCATTGGTCTCTAGGCAGCTGGTACTGTCTGCAGGCTTTCTCAAAGGCTCGCAGAAACGTGTCCAAGTCCCCGTCTTTTTCCATCATGGGAAAATGCTCTAGCCGGGGTTTAGGAGTCTGGACGCTGCTGGGTTCACCGCTTCGGGCTGTGGGGGCATGCCCCCCTTGTCGGAGCATCTCCAGCTCATGTGCCCTCTGAGCTTCTGCTTGGCGCTCAGCTCTCTCAGCCTGGGCTTGACGCTCACGTTCGGCTCTCTCAGCCTCCCGCTCGGCTCATTGCTCTGCTCTCTCTCGAGCTTGCTGGATCAGCGCCAGACGTCCATCACGGTCTTCGGCAGGGAGTGCGTGCAAGGCCACTTGCAGGTAGGGGTCCAGCGTGCTCTGGTTGAATGTGGGGCCCGCGCTCATGAGTGGAGCCTCTGCTGCAGCCCCATTGCCACTTGGGCCAACTTCTGCGCTCGCTGGATTCTGGTCGTTGTCCAGCTGCTCTAGAGCCGCGATCATTTGAGCTCTGTTTTTGTTCGTGGCGTCAAGGCCTTGGTACGTGCATAACCCAGCAAGAACTTCCTTTGTCTGCCGGTTGTACCAAGGTTCTCCTTTTGCCGCCATGGTTGCCAAATAAAAGATAGAAAAAGAAAAACGAAGAACGGGAGGGGGATACTTGCAAGTACACACTAATGTCTCAGGACTAGTAACCACTGAGTCTGTTCTCCAAAACCTATGATGCAGGATTCCCGCAGGAACCGTGCCAGTTTTTAGTGAGAGGAATGATTGCTCAAACCAAATCACTAATGCTCTAGGATTATCCTACCGCTCTGCCACCAATATGTGACGAACAGCCCACGGCCGTTCGTTCACTTACTGGGGCGACTAACGGGGGTCCCGCTGCCACCAAAACGCGACGGACAGCGGACCCTGTGTCACCACTATGTCACAGTCCCACCACTGACACGGGTGTATCAGCGGACGGAGGGACGAGACACACTGCCGGCACACGGCTATCACAGGCACCGTTGGGGCTTATCTTAGTTATACCACCACTGGCACCATGTGACCAAAAATATCCAGCAAGCTAATCTCGCTCTACAATTTGCCACAGGGGGAGTTTAATTTGGATGCCCCACCACTGCTATCAATCTTCCAAGTACTGCGGGGATTTATGTATATCCCACTTTCTCAGTTCCACTTTGGAACTCGCAGCTCTCCGGCGCCCCCCTTACCCTCAGGTCAGTCAGGGAACTGCACCTAGGATAATTGGTCGCCGGACGGGCTGCCTGTTGTGAACCGGCAATTAGGCTTCTGCAGTAAGGGAATTATCAATGCTGTGGCCGCAGACCCTTATTCAGCAATATAAGACCCTTCTGGACTGCCAGCAAGCCGCAATAGCCGTGCACAACGCGCTGCCACCAGTCACGGTTACTTAATTCACAGTGTTAAATTAAGAGGGTCCGTGGCAAACCCCTTGAATTAGTAGCGATTATCTAACAAAGGCGTATAGTTCGATTCTTATAGCATGGAGACAGATCTAAATAATTATTTCATTTATTTTCCGAAAGAGGACAGTGATTACAGATAAAAGTTGCTATAAAATTGAGACCTAAAATATGTACAGTACAGATATAAAATAAAAGTGGAGAAAACAAAGAGATTACACTCACAGTTCCATATTGTTGTTAGGCATCCCATGTGGTTTTAAGGGGGGTGGAGGCGGAGCTGCGCGTCTCCACTCATCTGAGTTCTTGTCAGCACGGACTCTGCAGCTGTTCTGAGCTGGTTCTGCCAGGGAATGTCTTATAGACTTTCCTATGTGACATCACAGAGAGGTGCATTCTGGGTTGATCCCACCTCTCTTATCCAAGTTATGTTTTGGCTACAAAACTTAGATTAGCTATAACTTTATGGGAAAAGCTGGTATGGACTCATCAGTGGTATCATGTTTCCCAGCGTAATGAGCCTATCAAGAAAACATCAAACATCTATGCGATATGACCGTCCATTTGGGCGCAAATCCTATCTCATGTTCTGGACAGGGTAGAACTTCGAAAGATATGCGGTATCGAAGCTGGGACCGCTCAGGTTACAAAAATATGATTTTCATATCTCTACTTGGTACGGTTTTCGCAGGGCAGGCTCTTAAAGGTTTACTACTAACCTTTATTTCAAACAAAGACCTTTTCCCGCATTTTTCAGCTGAGAGAAGGAAACAAATGGTTGTAACAGCAGGGGGTCTCCTATTACTAGTGCGAACACA
>NW_027361839.1:1122500-1142500 GCF_039654945.1 Dendrobates tinctorius
CAGTTGACTGTTTGGGGTAGCCTCTGCTTGGTGAGGTCAGTCAAGGGTTTGGCAAGGGCGCTATAGTCCTGTACGAACCGCCTATAGTACCCTGCAGTGCCCAAGAAGGACTTCACCTGTTTCTTGGTCCTGGGGGTGGGCCAGGACACGATTGCGTCCACTTTTTCTGGCTCCGGACTCATGGAACCCCCGCCTACCCGGTGCCCCAGGTAGTGGACCTCGCGCATGCCTATCTGGCACTTCCCCGGCTTGATGGTCAGGCCTGCCTGGTGAAGACGCTTGAGCACCTCCTGGAGGTGCTGAAGGTGTTCCTCCCAGGTGGAACTGAAGACGGCAATATCGTCTAAGTACGCCACTGCGTACTCCTCCAGTCCCCGAAGCAGGTGGTTGACCATCCGCTGGAAAGTGGCAGGGGCATTCTTCATGCCGAAGGGCATGACCGTGGACTCGTACAGTCCAAAGGGGGTGATAAAGGCGGATTTCTCCTGCGCCTCAGGGCTCAGGGGAATCTGCCAGTATCCCCGACTCAAATCCATGATGGATATGTAGTTGGCGTTTGTCAACCGCTCGAGCAGATCCTCGATGCGCGGCATCGGGTGGGCATCAGAGGTTGTGATGGCGTTGAGCCCCCTGTAGTCCACGCAGAACCGGGTGGTTCGATCCTTTTTAGGCACGAGGACTACAGGTGAAGCCCACGCACCTTTTGACCGTCGAATCACTCCCAGCCTTAACATCTCATCGACCTCTCGGCGCATGACTTGTTGCACCGTTTCAGAGATCCGATAAGGTGTTCGCCGTAATGGGGCATGATTCCCGGTGTCCACCTCATGAACCGCTAACTCCGTCCTCCCAGGACGGTTGGTGAACACGGGCCGGAAGAGTTCCAGGGTGGCCATCAACTGCAACCGCTGGGACACGGTGAGCGAACCACTTATCTCCATGTCCTCAATGGACCCATTGGCCTTGGCCTGGGCCAGCATGTCCAGGAGGGAATCTTCCTCCCCATCCTCTGGCAGATTGCAGACCGGTAGGACGCAAGCTTCACGTTCGTAGTGCGCCTTCAGCATGTTGACGTGAAAGGCCTTGCGCCTACCCCGAGCATGGTCAAGCGTGACCACGTAGGTGACCGGGTTGAGCTGTTGGTGGACGACGTACGGGCCTTCCCAGGCTGCCTGAAGCTTATCCGTTGGTACAGGGACCAGCGCCCACACCTTTTGACCCACCTGGTAGGTCCGCTCCCGGGCGTTCTGGTCGTACCAGTGCTTCTGGTCAGCCTGAGCCTGCGTCATGTTGTCATGCACCAACTGCGTCAAGGTCTGCATCTTGTCACGGAAGCGCATGACATAATCCACGATGGACACTTCTGTGGGGTTTGGCTCATCTTCCCAGGATTCTCTTATCAACCCAAGGGGTCCCCGGACTCGCCTGCCATACAGGAGCTCGAAGGGGGAGAACCCGGTCGAGGCCTGCGGAACTTCTCTGTAAGCGAACAGCAGGTGTGGGAGGTACCGCTCCCAGTCGCGCCCTTGGGTCTCAACCAGTATGCGGAGCATCTGTTTGAGGGTACCGTTGAAACGTTCACACAAACCGTTAGTCTGTGGGTGATACGGACTCGATACCAGCTGCGTCACCTGCATTTTCTCACAGAGAGCCTCCATTAGGCGAGACATGAATTGGGGCCCTTGATCGGTAAGCATCTCCCTGGGAAATCCTACTCTCGAAAAGATGGTCACCAGTGCGTCAGCCACCTTATCTGCCCTGGTTGAAGACAGAGCTACTGCCTCTGGGTACCGGGTAGCGTAGTCTACCACGGTGAGAATGTATCGCTTTCCGGAGCTGCTGGGGACGGACAGCGGTCCTACAATGTCCACCGCGATTCTCTGGAAAGGCTCCTCTATCACCGGCAAAGGAATAAGGGGAGCCTTAAGAGCAGGCCCCGCCTTACCCACTTTTTGACAGGTGGCACAGGAGCGGCAGTAGTGTGTTACATCTGTCCCCATCTTGGGCCAATAGAAGTGTTGAGACAGCCGTGCCTTTGTTTTGCTGATCCCCAAGTGTCCAGCGAGTGGAATCTCATGGGCAATCCGCAACAACTCAGTTCTGAACTGATAGGGGACGACCAGCTGTCTTTCCCTCAACCACTCCTTTTTAGGATCTCCGGGTACTGTCTCCCGGTACAACCTTCCTCGTTCCCAGAACACCCTCTCCTTATCAGACTTGGAGGTGGGCGTCTCGGCGAGACCTCTCAATTTCTCCAGGCTGGCATCTGAGTGCAGAGCAGCCTGGAACTCCATGCTGGAGGCTGCCAGAAGTGACGTCAGGGTCCCCTCTTTACTGGGACCCTCTGGAACCGGCTCTGGGTTCACCTCTGGTTCAGTCTCTCCTGTAACAGCAGAGGGTCCAGAAGACAGTGCGTTACCTGCGATCTGGGCACTCTGACTGCGTGTGACAGCTGCTATGTATGCTGTCTCCCTGGGGATTTCTGCAGACCCACCAGCTGGTGCTGCCCTGGGCTCTACCTCCCCATCCACCCCCAACACTTCAGGAGCAGTGCTACTTATGGGCCAGTTACCTTCCTCGGTGGCACTGGTCAGCTGCATGGCATTACCTTCCTCATGGTCCCCATGCACCTCCCCATTTCCTTGAGCACCGTTGCTTACTCCTGCCAGGGGTTCCTCAGCCGTCTCACTCCGCAGAGTGACGGGGCTGAGCACCTCGGTACCTGTGGACACATCTACCGTTTCAAAGAAAGGGTTAACGGGTTCAGTCGGCACAGATACATCAACATCATCATTCCTAGGAGAAGAATGGTTATCAGTTTGCTTTGGTACATTCACATCAGCATCAGCATCGTACCTGGGGAAAGAATGGTTGTTAGTTGCATCATTACTCATCAAGGCATTAGCAGGTAACACATTCAGCTTCCCGTCATCATCATCATCATCAGGGTTAACGTTACCCTTATTATCAGTTTGGGGAAGGGTGTCAGGGACGTAGTATGCAACCATCCGCCCCAAGTCAGTCCCCAATAAAACATCAGTGGGCAGGTTTTCAGACACTCCCACCTCCCTCAACCCGCTCCCGGCACCCCAATCAAGAAAAACTCGTGCCACTGGCAAGGGACAACGGGTGCCTCCAATCCCGGTGACAGTCAGGGTTTTCCCCTCAACAAACTCTTCAGGGGCCGCCAGTCCAGGACGGATGAGGGTTCGTTCAGCCCCGGTGTCCTTGAGGCCTGTAGCAAGACGGGCCCCCACCTGAACAGGTTGAACGTTGTCGTCAGCCCTCCCAACCACACCTCCCACCAAAAGAACAGAGGCATTGGGCCCGGGGGCCTTGGCTGGGGGGTTCTTCGGCCTGTTCGGACAGGTGTAAAAGAAGTGACCAGGCCGCTGGCAGTGGTGACACAGGCGACTGTCAGTAGCCGGCCTGTTGTTGGCAACAGGGACAGGGCCTCCGGAGGGACGGCTAGCTGGGGCATTGGGGTTGGTTGCTGGCTTACCCCCTCTCCAGCTGGTGGTGATTGGCCTCCGCGTCTCTGGCTTCCGGTTGTCCTCGTGGTTGTCGGCGATCTGCGCCGCTTTGTCCGCGTTCGTTGGTTCGCGGTCCAGGATGAACTGTCGGACCTCAGCTGGGCAGAGATGCAGGAACTGGTCTTTGATCATCAGGTCCCGTAGCTGCTCAAAGGTTTCAACGGACAGTCCATGGATCCACTGGTCAAAGTGGGTCCTGAGTCCTTGCACCACATCACTGTAGCTATCGTGTGGGCCACGTTGGAGGTGTCGGAACTTCTTTCGGTATACCTCAGGTGTCAGCCGGTATTTGGCGATCAGCGCCTGCTTTATGGCGTCATAGTCGTCATCGGCTTCTGGCGGAAGAGAAGCAAATGCCTCCAGGGCTTTGCCTTTTAGCCCTGGGGTCAAGTACCTTGCCCATTGGTCTCTAGGCAGCTGGTACTGTCTGCAGGCTTTCTCAAAGGCTCGCAGAAATGTGTCCAAGTCCCCGTCCTTTTCCATCACGGGAAAATGCTCTGGCCGGGGTTTAGGAGTCTGGACGCTGCTGGGCTCACGGCTTCGGGCTGTGAGGGCATTCCCACTCCGCTGGAGTACCTCCAGTTCATGGGCCCTCTGCGCCTGGCGCTCGGCTCTCTCAGCCTCAGCTTGGCGCTCAGCTCTCTCCGCCTGGCGCTCGGCTCGCTGCTCTGCTCTCTCTCGAGCTTGCTGGATCAGCCTCACCCGCCCATCACTGTCTTCGGCGGGGAGTTCGTCCAAGGCCATTTGCAGATAGGGGTCCACCCCGTTCTGGTTGAATGTGGGGCCAGCGCTCAGGAGTGGAGCCTCTGCTGCAGCCCCATTGCAACTTGGGCCAACTTCTGCGCTCGCTGGATTCTGGTCGTTGTCCAGCTGCACTAGAGCCGCGATCATTTGAGCTCTGTTTTTGTTCGTGGCGTCAAGGTCTTGGTACGTGCATAACGCAGCAAGAACTTCCTTTGTCTGCCGGGTGTACCAAGGTTCTCCTTTTGCCGCCATGGTTGCCAAATAAAAGATAGAAAAAGAAAAACGAAGAAACGGGAGGGGGATACTTGCAAGTACACACTAATGTCTCAGGACTAGTAACCACTGAGTCTGTTCTCCAAAACCTATGATGCAGGATTCCCGCAGGAACCGTGCAGGTTTTTAGTGAGAGGAATGATTGCTCAAACCAAATCACTAATGCTCTAGGATTATCCCACCGCTCTGCCACCAATATGTGACGAACAGCCCACCGCCGTTCGTCCACTTACGGGCGACACTAACGGGAGTCCCGCTGCCACCAAAACGCGACGGACAGCGGACCCTGTGTCACCACTATGTCACAGTCCCACCACTGACACGGGTGTATCAGCGGACGGAGGGGCGTGACACAATGCCGGCACACGGCTATCACAGGCGCAGTGGGGCTTATCTTAGTTATCCCAACACTGGCACCATGTGACCAAAAATATCCAGCAAGCTAATCTCGCTCTACAATTTGCCGCAGGGGGAGTTTAATTTGGATGCCCCACCACTGCTATCAATCTTCCAAGTACTGCGGGGATTTATGTATATCCCACTTTCTCAGTTCCACTTTGGAACTCACAGCTCTCCGGCGCCCCCCTTACCCTCAGGTCAGTCAGGGAACTGCACCTAGGATAATTAGTCGCCGGACGGGCTGCCTGTTGTGAACCGGCAATTAGGCTTCTGCAGTAAGGGAATTATCAATGCTGTGGCTGAAGCCCCTTACTCAGCAATATAAGACTCTTCTAGACTGCCAGCAAGCCTCTATAGCCGTATACAACGCGCTGCCACCAGGCACGGTTACTTAATTCACAGTGTTAAATTAAGAGGGTCCGTGGCAAACCCCTTGAATTAGTAGCGATTATCTATCAAAGGCGTATAGTTCGATTCTTAGAGCATGGAGACAGATCTAAATAATTATTTCATTTATTTTCCGAAAGAGGACAGTGATTACAGATAAAAGTTGCTATAAAATTGAGACATAAAATAGGTACAGTACAGGTATAAAATAAAAGTGGAGAAAACAAAGAGATTACACTCACAGTTCCATATTGTTCCTTAGGCAGACCATGCGGCTAAGGTGGGTGGAGGCGGAGCTGCACTTCTCCGTTCATCTGGATCTTTCTAGCACGACGACTTGAGCTGTTCTGAGCTGGTTCTGCCAGGGAATGCCTTATAGACTTTCCTATGTGACATCACAGAGAGGTGCATTCTGGGTTGATCCCACCTCTCTTATCCAAGTTATGTTTTGGCTACAAAACTTAGATTAGCTATAACTTTATGGGAGAAGCTGGTATGGACTCATCAGTGGTATCATGTTTCCCAGCGTAATGAGCCCATCAAGAAAACATCAAACATCTATGCGATATGACCGTCCATTTGGGCGCAAATCATATCTCATGTTCTGGTCAGGGTAGAACTTCGAAAGATACGCGGTATCGAAGCTGGGACCGCTCAGGTTACAAAAATATGATTTCCATATCTCTACTTGGTACGGTTTTCGCAGGGCAGGCTCTTAAAGGGTTACTTCTAACCTTTATTTCAAACAAAGAGTTTTCCTTTCCCGCACTTTTTTTTCTCAGCTGTGGAGAGGAAACAAATGGTTGTAACAGCAGGGGGTCTCGTATTACTAGTGCGAACACAGGCTGTAGAGGAGGGGGGTGGCACTGCTCTGTGTGTGTGTGAAGGGAGGAGGGGTGAAGCTGCAGAGCTAGCAGCCTGGATTGTCATATGTGCCGGATCTTTCTGGAAAGTTACAACAGAAAACATCATATTTTGTAGACAAAACCCCATACCTCACAGACATTGTACATCACACTGTGCAGTGTATATATATATACAGGAGGAGCCGTACTGTGCAGTGTATATATACAGGAGGAGTGGTACTGTGCAGTCTATATATACAGGAGGAGCGGTACTGTGAAGTGTATATATACAGGAGGAGTGGTACTGTGCAGTGTATATATACAGGAGGAGCGGTACTGTGCAGTGTATATATACAGGAGGAGTGGTACTGTGCAGTGTATATATACAGGAGGAGTGGTGCTGTGCAGTGTATATATACAGGAGGAGTGGTACTGTGCAGTGTATATATACAGGAGGAGCGGTACTGTGCAGTGTATATATACACAGGAGGAGTGGTACTGTGCAGTGTATATATACAGGAGGAGTGGTACTGTGCAGTGTATATATACAGGAGGAGTGGTACTGTGCAGTGTATATATACAGGAGGAGTGGTGCTGTGCAGTGTATATATACAGGAGGAGTGGTACTGTGCAGTGTATATATACAGGAGGAGCGGTACTGTGCAGTGTATATATACACAGGAGGAGTGGTACTGTGCAGTGTATATATACAGGAGGAGCGGTACTGTGCAGTGTATATATACAGGAGGAGTGGTACTGTGCAGTGTATGTATACAGGAGGAGTGGTACTGTGCAGTGTATATATACAGGAGGAGCGGTACTGTGCAGTGTATATATACAGGACAGGAGTGGTACTGTGCAGTGTACATATACAGGAGGAGTGGTACTGTGCAGTGTATATATACAGGAGGAGTGGTACTGTGCAGTGTATATATACAGGAGGAGTGGTACCGTGCAGTGTATATATACAGGAGGAGTGGTACTGTGCAGTGTATATATACAGGAGGAGTGGTACTGTGCAGTGTATATATACAGGAGGAGGTGTACTGTGCAGTGTATATATACAAGAGGAGCGGTACTGTGCAGTGTATATATACAGGAGGAGTGGTACTGTGCAGTGTATATATACAGGAGGAGTGGTACTGTGCAGTGTACATATACAGAAGGAGTGGTACTGTGCAGTGTATATATACAGGACAGGAGTGGTGCTGTGCAGTGTATATATACAGGCGCAGCGGTACTGTGCAGTGTATATATACAGGACAGGAGTGGTGCTGTGCAGTGTATATATACAGGAGGAGTGGTGCTGTGCAGTGTATATATACAGGAGGAGCGGTACTGTGCAGTGTATATATACAGGACAGGAGTGGTGCTGTGCAGTGTATATATACAGGGGGAGCGGTACTGTGCAGTGTATATATACAGGAGGAGTGGTACTGTGCAGTGTATATATACAGGAGGAGTGGTACTGTGCAGTGTTTATATACAGGAGGAGTGGTACTGTGCAGTGTATATATACAGGAGGAGTGGTACTGTGCAGTGTATATATACAGGAGGAGTGGTACTGTGCAGTGTATATATACAGGAGGAGCGGTACTGTGCAGTGTTTATATACAGGACAGGAGTGGTGCTGTGCAGTGTATATATACAGGGGGAGCGGTACTGTGCAGTGTATATATACTGGAGGAGTGGTACTGTGCAGTGTATATATACAGGAGGAGTGGTACTGTGCAGTGTTTATATACAGGAGGAGTGGTACTGTGCAGTGTATATATACAGGAGGAGTGGTACTGTGCAGTGTATATATACAGGAGGAGTGGTACTGTGCAGTGTATATATATACAGGAGGAGTGGTACTGTGCAGTGTATATATACAGGAGGAGTGGTACTGTGCAGTGTATATATACAGGAGGAGTGGTACTGTGCAGTGTATATATACAGGAGGAGTGGTACTGTGCAGTCTATATATACAGGAGGAGCGGTACTGTGCAGTGTATATATATACAGGAGGAGTGGTACTGTGCAGTGTATATATACAGGAGGAGTGGTACTGTGCAGTGTATATATACAGGAGGATTGGTACTGTGCAGTGTATATATACAGGAGGATTGGTACTGTGCAGTGTATATATACAGGAGGAGTGGTACTGTGCAGTGTATATATACAGGAGGAGTGGTACTGTGCAGTGTATATATATACAGGAGGAGTGGTACTGTGCAGTGTATATATACAGGAGGATTGGTACTGTGCAGTGTATATATACAGGAGGAGTGGTACTGTGCAGTGTATATATACAGGAGGAGTGGTACTGTGCAGTGTATATATACAGGAGGAGCGGTACTGTGCAGTATATATACAGGAGGAGTGGTACTGTGCAGTGTACATATACAACAGGAGGAGTGGTACTGTGCAGTGTATATATACAGGACAGGAGTGGTGCTGTGCAGTGTATATATACAGGGGGAGCGGTACTGTGCAGTGTATATATACAGGACAGGAGTGGTGCTGTGCAGTGTATATATACAGGGGGAGCGGTACTGTGCAGTGTATATATACAGGAGGAGCGGTACTGTGCAGTGTATATATACAGGACAGGAGTGGTGCTGTGCAGTGTATATATACAGGAGGAGTGGTGCTGTGCAGTGTATATATACAGGAGGAGCGGTACTGTGCAGTGTATATATACAGGACAGGAGTGGTGCTGTGCAGTGTATATATACAGGGGGAGCGGTACTGTGCAGTGTATATATACAGGAGGAGTGGTACTGTGCAGTGTTTATATACAGGAGGAGTGGTACTGTGCAGTGTATATATACAGGAGGAGTGGTACTGTGCAGTGTATATATACAGGAGGAGTGGTACTGTGCAGTGTATATATACAGGAGGAGCGGTACTGTGCAGTGTTTATATACAGGACAGGAGTGGTGCTGTGCAGTGTATATATACAGGGGGAGCGGTACTGTGCAGTGTATATATACAGGAGGAGTGGTACTGTGCAGTGTATATATACAGGAGGAGTGGTACTGTGCAGTGTATATATACAGGAGGAGTGGTACTGTGCAGTGTATATATACAGGAAGAGCGGTACTGTGCAGTGTTTATATACAGGAGGAGTGGTACTGTGCAGTGTATATATACAGGAGGAGTGGTACTGTGCAGTGTTTATATACAGGAGGAGTGGTACTGTGCAGTGTATATATACAGGAGGAGCGGTACTGTGCAGGGTATATATACAGGAGGAGTGGTACTGTGCAGTGTATATATACAGGAGGAGTGGTACTGTGCAGTGTATATATACAGGAGGAGTGGTACTGTGCAGTGTATATATACAGGAGGAGTGGTACTGTGCAGTGTATATATACAGGAGGAGTGGTACTGTGCAGTGTATATATACAGGAGGAGCGGTACTGTGCAGTGTATATATACAGGAGGAGTGGTACTGTGCAGTGTATATATACAGGAGGAGTGGTACTGTGCAGTGTTTATATACAGGAGGAGTGGTACTGTGCAGGGTATATATACAGGAGGAGCGGTACTGTGCAGGGTATATATACAGGAGGAGTGGTACTGTGCAGTGTATATATACAGGAGGAGTGGTACTGTGCAGTGTATATATACAGGAGGAGTGGTACTGTGCAGTGTATATATACAGGAGGAGTGGTACTGTGCAGTGTATATATACAGGAGGAGCGGTACTGTGCAGTGTATATATACAGGAGGAGTGGTACTGTGCAGTGTATATATACAGGAGGAGTGGTACTGTGCAGTGTATATATACAGGAGGAGCGGTACTGTGCAGGGTATATATACAGGAGGAGTGGTACTGTGCAGTGTATATATACAGGAGGAGTGGTACTGTGCAGTGTATATATACAGGAGGAGTGGTACTGTGCAGTGTATATATACAGGAGGAGCGGTACTGTGCAGTGTATATATACAGGAGGAGTGGTACTGTGCAGTGTATATACACAGGAGGAGTGGTACTGTGCAGTGTATATATACAGGAGGAGTGGTACTGTGCAGTGTACATATACAGGAAAGGATATATATATATATATATACTACCTGAAGAGCCCGGGCATAGTAACTAACTACGGTTATAACAAATGATAATTATCCTCCATCCCATAGTCCAGTGCCCATATACCCGTCATACACATCCTCCATCCCATAGTCCAGTGCCCATATACCCATCATACACATCCTCCATCCCATAGTCCCATGCCCATATACCCGTCATACATATCATCCATCCCATAGTCCCGTGCCCATATACCCATCATACACATCCTCCATCCCATAGTCCCATGCCCATATACCCATCATACATATCCTCCATCCCATAGTCAACCATTGTGACATCATAATGAGGGGAGGGGCTTGACGCGCACACACTGTTTCCCTATTATGTAGATAGGGGCAAAATTGTTAGGCCAATTGGAACGCGCGGGGTTAAAATTTCGCCTCACAACATAGCTTAGGACGCTCTCAGGGTCCAGACGTGTGACTGTGCCAAATTTTTTGGCTGTAGCTGCGACGGTGCGGATGCCTATCCCGGACATACACACACACACTTTGAGCTTTATATATTAGATATATATTACCGTATATATATATATATATATACACCCCCTCCTGTATTTGTTATGTACAGTATCGGCATGAATGAGTACACCCCCTGTGAACAGTCAGATTTACTCCACATCTCACTGGACACAAGAACAGTTTCCACTTTCTGACATCTGTTTTATAGAACACTAGCTGAAGAGCCCGGCGCTGCCCGGGCATAGTAACTAACTGTGGTTAGTTATAACAAATTATAGTTATCCTCCATCCCATAGTCCCGTGCCCATATACCCATCATACATATCCTCCATCCCATAGTCCCGTGCCTATATACCCATCATACATATTCTCCATCCCATAATCCCGTTCCCATATATCCATCACACATCCTCGATCCCATAGTCTCATGCCCATATATCCGTCATACATATCCTCCATCCCATAGTCCCGCGCCCATATACCCATCACACATCCTCCATCCCATAGTCCCATGCCCAGAAAGGCAGATTTTAAGGGATTCAGAAAGAGAATTGGAGGGATCCAATGGCTGGATATCCTTAAAGACAAAAATGTCCAGGAAGGATGGGAAATCTTGAAAAATGAAATTCTCAAAGCACAATTGTTAGCAATTCCGAAGAGAGGGAAGAATAGGAAGCATTTAAGGAAACCAGGATGGATGAACACAGAACTTAAGCACATGCTAAAAAGGAAGAAGAAAATGTTTATAAAATGGAAAGAGGGAGGCATATCTAAAGAAGAATATAATGCTGTCTGCAGAACCTGCAGGGCACAAATCAGATTATCTAAAGCTGACAATGAATTGAGGCTTGCAAGAGTTGTCAAAAGCAATAATAAAGGATTTGGGGGATATGTCAAAAGTAAAAGAAAAGTCAAAGATGCTATAGGATTTTTACAGGATGAAAATGATGAAATGGTAAGACAGGATGTTGAGAAGGCTGAACTTTTAAATTCCTATTTTGCATCTGTTTTCTCTCAGAAAGGAAATGTAACATCAACTGTTCTTCACTGTCCTATTAAGGGAATAGCTGAATCCAGGATATCTATAAACAGAAATATAGTGAGGAAGCACTTAGCTAACCTAAATGAATTCAACTCTCCAGGTCCAGATGAATTACACCCCAGAGTACTGAAGGAGATAGCAGAAGAAATTTTTGAACCCCTCTCCATAATCTTTGAAAATTCTTGGAGAACAGGAGAAGTGCCAGAAGACTGGAGAAGAGCAAATGTTGTTCCTATATTCAAAAAGGGGAAGAAGGTGGACCCAGGCAACTATAGGCCGGTGAGTCTGACTTCTATACCAGGAAAGATCTTTGAGCAAATTATTAAACAACATGTATGTCAGTACCTGGATAAGAATGGAGTGATTAAACAGAGTCAGCATGGGTTTGTAACTAAGTCATGTCAGACTAACTTAATTTCCTTCTATGACGGAATCACTGATTGGGTGGATCAAGGAAATGCTGTAGATATAGTATATCTTGACTTCAGCAAAGCATTTGACAAAGTCTCTCATACAATCCTTATTGAAAAAATGACTAAGTATGGAATGGACAAGGCAACTGTTAGGTGGATTCATAACTGGCTTAGTGATCGGACCCAAAGAGTGGTCGTAAATGGCTGCACATCCAGTTGGAAGAATGTCTCAAGTGGGGTACCACAGGGCTCTGTCCTGGGCCCTGTATTGTTCAACATCTTTATCAACGATTTAGATGAAGGAATTGAGGGTAAACTGATTAAATTTGCTGATGACACAAAGCTAGGAGGGATAGCTAATACTAGAGAAGAGAGAGGATTCAAAAAGATATAAATAAACTAGAGAAGTGGGCAGCAACTAACAGAATGGTTTTTAACAGGGAAAAATGCAAAGTACTACATCTGGGCAATAAAAATGAAAAAAGCATATACAGAATGGGAGGAATAGGGCTAAGCAACAGCACATGTGAAAAAGACTTGGGTATACTAATAGATCACAGACTGAATATGAGTCAACAGTGTGATGCAGCAGCAAAAAAGGCAAATGCAATTCTAGGATGTATTAACAGAAGCATACAGTCTAGATCACGTGAAGTCATTATTACCCTCTACTCCTCTTTGGTCAGACCTCATCTGGAATATTGTGTCCAGTTTTGGGCACCACATTTTAAAAAAGACATCAACAAACTGGAGCAAGTTCAGAAAAGAGCAACCAGAATGGTGACCGGTCTGCAAACCCTGTCTTATGAGGAAAGGTTGCAGGATTTGGGAATGTTTAGTTTGCAAAAGAGAAGACTGAGAGGAGACTTAATAGCTGTCTACAAATATCTAAAGGGCTGTCACATTGTAGAAGGATCAACTTTATTCTCATTTGCACAAGGAAAGACTAGAAGCAATGGGATGAAACTGAATGGGAGGAGACACAGATTAGATATTAGAAAAAACTTTTTGACAGTTAGAGTGATCAATGAGTGGAACAAGCTGCCACGAGAAGTGGTGAGTTCTCCTTCAATGGATGTCTTCAAACAGAGGCTGGACAGACATCTGACTGGGATGATTTAGCGAATCCTGCTTTGAGCAGGGGGTTGGACCAGATGGCCCAGGAGGTCCCTTCCAACTCTGCGATTCTATGATATACCCATCATACACATCCTCCATCCCATAGTTCCGTGCCCATATACCCGTCATACATATCCTCCATCCCATAGTCCCGTGCCCATATACCCGTCATACATATCCTCCATCCCATAGTCCAGTGCCCATATACCCATCACACATATCGTCCATCCCATAGTCCAGTGCCCATATACCCGTCATACATATCCTCCATCCCATAGTCCAGTGCCCATATACCCGTCATACATATCATCTATCCCATAGTTCAGTGCCCATATACCCATCATACATATCCTCCATCCCATAGTCCCGTGCCCATATTCCCATCATACATATCCTCCATCCCATAGTCCAGTGCCCATATAGCCATCACACATCCTCCATCCCATAGTCCCGTGCCCTTATACCCATCACACATATCCTCCATCCCATAGTCCAGTGCCCATATACCCATCACACATATCGTCCATCCCATAGTCCAGTGCCCATATACCCGTCATACATATCCTCCATCCCATAGTCCAGTGCCCATATACCCGTCATACATATCATCCATCCCATAGTTCAGTGCCCATATACCCATCATACATATCCTCCATCCCATAGTCCCATGCCCATATACCCATCACACATCCTCCATCCCATAGTCCAGTGCCCATATACCCATCACATATCCTCCATCCCATAGTCCCGTGCCCATATAGCCATCACACATCCTCCATCCCATAGTCCCGTGCCCATATAGCCATCACACATATCCTCCATCCCATAGTCCAGTGCCCATATACCCATCATACATATCCTCCATCCCATAGTCCCGTGCCCATATACCCATCATACATATCCGCCATCCTATAGTCCAGTGCCCATATACCCATCATACACATCCTCCATCCCATAGTCCCATGCCCATATACCCATCATACATATCCTCCATCCCATAGTCCCATGCCCATATACCCATCATACATATCCTCCATCCCATAGTCCCGTGCCCATATACCCGTCATACATATCCTCCATCCCATAGTCCAGTGCCCATATACCCATCACACATATCGTCCATCCCATAGTCCAGTGCCCATATACCCGTCATACATATCCTCCATCCCATAGTCCAGTGCCCATATACCCGTCATACATATCATCCATCCCATAGTCCAGTGCCCATATACCCATCACACATATCCTCCATCCCATAATCCAGTGCCCATATACCCGTCATACATATCATCCATCCCATAGTCCAGTGCCCATATACCCATCACACATATCCTCCATCCCATAGTCCAGTGCCCATATACCCATCACACATATCCTCCATCCCATAGTCCAGTGCCCATATACCCATCACACATATCCTCCATCCCATAGTCCAGTGCCCATATACCCGTCACACATATCGTCCATCCCATAGTCCAGTGCCCATATACCCGTCACACATATCGTCCATCCCATAGTCCAGTGCCCATATACCCGTCATACATATCCTCCATCCCATAGTCCAGTGCCCATATACCCGTCATACATATCCTCCATCCCATAGTCCCGTGCCCATATACCCATCATACATATCCTCCATCCCATAGTCCAGTGCCCATATACCCATCATACATATCCTCTATCCCATAGTCCCGTGCCCATATACCCATCATACATATCCTTCATCCCATAGTCCCGTGCCCATATACCCGTCATACATATCCTCCATCCCATAGTCCCGTGCCCATATACCCGTCATACATATCCTCCATCCCATAGTCCAGTGCCCATATACCCGTCATACATATCATCCATCCCATAGTCCAGTGCCCATATACCCATCATACATATCATCCATCCCATAGTCCCGTGCCCATATACCCATCATACATATCCTCCATCCCATAGTCCCGTGCCCATATACCCATCATACATATCCTCCATCCCATAGTCCCGTGCCCATATACCCATCATACATATCCTCCATCCCATAGTCGAGTGCCCATATACCCGTCATACATATCCTCCATCCCATAGTCCAGTGCCCATATACCCATCACACATATCGTCCATCCCATAGTCCAGTGCCCATATACCCGTCATACATATCCTCCATCCCATAGTCCAGTGCCCATATACCCGTCATACATATCATCTATCCCATAGTTCAGTGCCCATATACCCATCATACATATCCTCCATCCCATAGTCCCGTGCCCATATACCCATCATACATATCCTCCATCCCATAGTCCAGTGCCCATATAGCCATCACACATCCTCCATCCCATAGTCCCGTGCCCTTATACCCATCACACATATCCTCCATCCCATAGTCCAGTGCCCATATACCCATCACACATATCGTCCATCCCATAGTCCAGTGCCCATATACCCGTCATACATATCCTCCATCCCATAGTCCAGTGCCCATATACCCGTCATACATATCATCCATCCCATAGTTCAGTGCCCATATACCCATCATACATATCCTCCATCCCATAGTCCCATGCCCATATACCCATCACACATCCTCCATCCCATAGTCCAGTGCCCATATACCCATCACACATCCTCCATCCCATAGTCCCGTGCCCATATAGCCATCACACATCCTCCATCCCATAGTCCCGTGCCCATATAGCCATCACACATATCCTCCATCCCATAGTCCAGTGCCCATATACCCATCATACATATCCTCCATCCCATAGTCCCGTGCCCATATACCCATCATACATATCCGCCATCCTATAGTCCAGTGCCCATATACCCATCATACAAATCCTCCATCCCATAGTCCCATGCCCATATACCCATCATACATATCCTCCATCCCATAGTCCCGTGCCCATATACCCATCATACATATCCTCCATCCCATAGTCCCGTGCCCATATACCCGTCATACATATCCTCCATCCCATAGTCCAGTGCCCATATACCCATCACACATATCGTCCATCCCATAGTCCAGTGCCCATATACCCGTCATACATATCCTCCATCCCATAGTCCAGTACCCATATACCCGTCATACATATCATCCATCCCATAGTCTAGTGCCCATATACCCATCACACATATCCTCCATCCCATAATCCAGTGCCCATATACCCGTCATACATATCATCCATCCCATAGTCCAGTGCCCATATACCCATCACACATATCCTCCATCCCATAGTCCAGTGCCCATATACCCATCACACATATCCTCCATCCCATAGTCCAGTGCCCATATACCCATCACACATATCCTCCATCCCATAGTCCAGTGCCCATATACCCGTCACACATATCGTCCATCCCATAGTCCAGTGCCCATATACCCGTCACACATATCGTCCATCCCATAGTCCAGTGCCCATATACCCGTCATACATATCCTCCATCCCATAGTCCAGTGCCCATATACCCGTCATACATATCCTCCATCCCATAGTCCCGTGCCCATATACCCATCATACATATCCTCCATCCCATAGTCGAGTGCCCATATACCCGTCATACATATCCTCCATCTCATAGTCCAGTGCCCATATACCCATCATACATATCCTCCATCCCATAGTCCCTTGCCCATATACCCATCATACATATCCTTCATCCCATAGTCCCGTGCCCATATACCCGTCATACATATCCTCCATCCCATAGTCCCGTGCCCATATACCCGTCATACATATCCTCCATCCCATAGTCCAGTGCCCATATACCCGTCATACATATCATCCATCCCATAGTCCAGTGCCCATATACCCATCATACATATCATCCATCCCATAGTCCCGTGCCCATATACCCATAATACATATCCTCCATCCCATAGTCCCGTGCCAAAATATACCCATCATACATATCCTCCATCCCATAGTCCAGTGCCCATATACCCGTCATACATATCATCCATCCCATAGTCCAGTGCCCATATACCCATCATACATATCATCCATCCCATAGTCCCGTGCCCATATACCCATCATAAATATCCTCCATCCCATAGTCGAGTGCCCATATACCCGTCATACATATCCTCCATCCCATAGTCCAGTGCCCATATACCCGTCATACATATCCTCCATCCCATAGTCGAGTGCCCATATACCCGTCATACATATCCTCCATCCCATAGTCCAGTGCCCATATACCCGTCATACACATCCTCCATCCCATAGTCCCGTGCCCATATACCCATCATACATATCCTCCATCCCATAGTCCCGTGCCCATATACCCATCATACATATCCTCCATCCCATAGTCCCGTGCCCATATACCCATCATACATATCCTCCATCCCATAGTCCAGTGCCCATATACCCGTCATACATATCATCCATCCCATAGTCCAGTGCCCATATAACCATCACACATATTCTCCATCCCATAGTCCCGTGCCCATATACCCGTCATACATATCCTCCATCCCATAGTCCCGTGCCCATATACCCATCATACATATCCTCCATCCCATAGTCGAGTGCCCATATACCTGTCATACATATCCTCCATCCCATAGTCCCGTGCCCATATACCCGTCATACATATCCTCCATCCCATAGTCCCGTGCCCATATACCCGTCATAAATATCCTCCATCCCATAGTCCCGTGCCCATATACCCATCATACATATCCTTCATCCCATAGTCGAGTGCCCATATACCCGTCATACATATCCTCCATCCCATAGTCCAGTGCCCATATACCCGTCATACATATCCTCCATCCCATAGTCGAGTGCCCATATACCCGTCATACATATCCTCCATCCCATAGTCCAGTGCCCATATACCCATCATACATATCCTCCATCCCATAGTCCAGTGCCCATATACCCATCATACATATCCTCCATCCCATAGTCGAGTGCCCATATACCCGTCATACATATCCTCCATCCCATAGTCCAGTGCCCATATACCCATCACACATATCGTCCATCCCATAGTCCAGTGCCCATATACCCGTCATACATATCCTCCATCCCATAGTCCAGTGCCCATATACCCGTCATACATATCATCCATCCCATAGTCCAGTGCCCATATACCCATCACACATATCCTCCATCCCATAGTCCAGTGCCCATATACCCATCATACATATCATCCATCCCATAGTCCAGTGCCCATATACCCATCACACATATCCTCCATCCCATAGTCCAGTGCCCATATACCCATCACACATATCCTCCATCCCATAGTCCAGTGCCCATATACCCATCACACATATCCTCCATCCCATAGTCCAGTGCCCATATACCCATCACACATATCGTCCATCCCATAGTCCAGTGCCCATATACCCGTCACACATATCGTCCATCCCATAGTCCAGTGCCCATATACCCGTCATACATATCCTCCATCCCATAGTCCAGTGCCCATATACCCGTCATACATATCCTCCATCCCATAGTCCAGTGCCCATATACCCGTCATACATATCCTCCATCCCATAGTCCCGTGCCCATATACCCGTCATACATATCCTCCATCCCATAGTCCAGTGCCCATATACCCGTCATACATATCATCCATCCCATAGTCCAGTGCCCATATACCCATCATACATATCATCCATCCCATAGTCCCGTGCCCATATACCCATCATACATATCCTCCATCCCATAGTCCCGTGCCCATATACCCATCATACATATCCTCCATCCCATAGTCCAGTGCCCATATACCCGTCATACATATCATCCATCCCATAGTCCAGTGCCCATATACCCATCATACATATCATCCATCCCATAGTCCCGTGCCCATATACCCATCATACATATCCTCCATCCCATAGTCGAGTGCCCATATACCCGTCATACATATCCTCCATCCCATAGTCCAGTGCCCATATACCCGTCATACATATCCTCCATCCCATAGTCGAGTGCCCATATACCCGTCATACATATCCTCCATCCCATAGTCCAGTGCCCATATACCCGTCATACACATCCTCCATCCCATAGTCCCGTGCCCATATACCCATCATACATATCCTCCATCCCATAGTCCCGTGCCCATATACCCATCATACATATCCTCCATCCCATAGTCCCGTGCCCATATACCCATCATACATATCATCCATCCCATAGTCCAGTGCCCATATACCCGTCATACATATCCTCCATCCCATAGTCCAGTGCCCATATACCTGTCATACATATCATCCATCCCATAGTCGAGTGCCCATATACCCGTCATACATATCCTCCATCCCATAGTCGAGTGCCCATATACCCATCATACATATCCTCCATCCCATAGTCCAGTGCCCATATACCCGTCATACATATCATCCATCCCATAGTCCAGTGCCCATATACCCGTCATACATATCCTCCATCCCATAGTCGAGTGCCCATATACCCGTCATACATATCCTCCATCCCATAGTCCAGTGCCCATATACCCGTCATACATATCATCCATCCCATAGTCCAGTGCCCATATACCCATCATACATATCCTCCATCCCATAGTCGAGTGCCCATATACCCATCATACATATCCTCCATCCCATAGTCGAGTGCCCATATACCCGTCATACATATCCTCCATCCCATAGTCCCGTGCCCATATACCCGTCATACATATCCTCCATCCCATAGCCCCGTGCCCATATACCCGTCATACATAT